>NC_051863.1:2647500-2697500 GCF_015732765.1 Culex quinquefasciatus | reverse complement strand
CGTCCCCTCCTCCTGCTGGGCTGGCATTGTTGTTGTTTTCGTTTTCCGCTAGCGGGCTGAACTTGTTGTTATTGAGCACATTCTGCTCCACTTTTCCTTCTCCGACGACAGCTCCGGTGATCTCAGGGGTCTTCTTCCGCTTCCGATTCCCGGTGATGATTTGGAAATCATCCGTCTCGGAGGTCTCTTCCACCTCCATCCGTCAAACAACTCGAGGCACGATGCCTTTAGCGCGCACGTCTACTCTCTCAGAGCTGTCAGAGTCAAGTCATCCATTCAGTCTATAACGACTGTTGGATAGGTCCTTCATTCATAAAATTATTTCTATTTGGTCCTTTTCGGTACTGAGACCTGGCTTTGGTTAGGTCCTTTATGGCTGCATGAGGGGGATGGCGTCGCTATTTTTTAGACCATGTTTTCCACTTTTTCTAATCGAAACCGACTACTTTATCGACTTAATTTTGCTGGGCGAGATAGGACGCCGTCTATTATTAGACGATGACTCAGCACTTTTCCACTCTTGCACTTAGAAAAACCAGATGGCAGAACGATGTAACGCCACGTCCCTATACACCGTGTTGTTTCATAATCCAATTTACTGCCGTCTTACGCATAATTGTCCCATGTCATTTTTGGACGACTCTGACTTTTTAGGAGAGCCAAGTCAAATGAAAAAAGGCTATTCCAATGCCAACGTGATGATAAGCCAACAATGTACGAGTGAAATACAACTTTTGTGGATGAAGATTGATTAAAAAAAAGTACTCCCCGACGGGGAATCGAACCCCGGTCTCCCGCGTGACAGGCGGGGATACTGACCACTATACTATCGAGGACTTATAAATAGAATGAGAAAAAATATATTTCAAAATTCCAGACTAACAAAAAACTTCAGTTTCTTTAAAAGTTAAGGATATGAATCTCGGAGAAGTGCATGTATTTCCATCCAGAAATTGCTTGTAGACGAATCAGCACTCTTTGTTTTAAAAATAAATTTTCACCTTGACCCAAGCAATAAAACATTACGTAAACCACTTTATATCGTCGCTCCAACGATGAGACCATTTTTTTATATCCGGCTTAAAAAAGATATATAATTTACACTTAGGTGTTTGTACCTTTTGAAAGGGTTGCCAGATCTTCAGTCTGGTTTCATTTTAGAATCTACGAAAAGGTGTTTCAAATACATTTCAAAAAATATATAACATGTCGGGTTTCTTTAAAAAAACCGTTTTTTTTAATCTACAGGTCTTATTAGAAAAATATAGTTATTTCAGCATAATTGTTGGAGTACTTTCAACAAAATTTGATATCTTTCAATAGGAACTCAAATACGGATTGAGTGAGACCAGTACGGTCAATAACATTTTTTAGAATACTTTGGTAGCCTTTTCTCAGTGACTAAAGCAAAAATTAAGTACTTTATAAATGTTTTAAAAAATCTTAGGGAGATTAAAAATAACGATTTTCTCTATCATCGGGAAAATGTTACTTTACTTATCACACACTTAGATTATTTTACCAATCTCGGTAAAGTTTACCGAATAGTTAACAGTTCGATTGACTGAAAGTAATTTAATTCGGTTAGAGCTTGCCGAAATTCGGTAATAATGCTCATCGTTCAACTGACCTTCGGCAAAATTGTGTTCATTTTCACAGATAGTTTACCGATCTAATTTTGACCAATTTTTCAGCTACCGAATTCGGTAAAAAACAAAATGTCAAGATTTTTTTAACAAAATTTGAATTCGTAAACTAACAAAAATTGGAAAATCGGTAAAAAAATATAAGAATTTGGTAAAAACTTTACACGTTTAGTTTTTCTTACCGAATTCAGAATTTTACAACTAAAAACTATTAGAATTTTTACCGAATTAGGTAAAAAAAACTGCGACTTTTAAACTATTGAACAATCAAAAACGAAAACTACCGACCTCGGCCAATTTTGACCGAAAATCGGTAGTAAAGTTTATTATTGTTCATCTAACAACCGATTTTCGGTACAATTGGCTAATTTTGGCAGACAGTTTACTGAACTATAGACTTAACCGATTTTTGAACTACCGAAATTGGTAAAAAAAAACCTGCGCAAGCATGATTTTATTCCGGAATCGGTAAAATTACATTAATTTCGGAAATATTTTACAGAATTCCGCAGAAAAGTTGGTTATTTTTTATTTGATTTACAGATTTTTAGTTAAATTTGGTACATTTTGATAGACGTTGCTTAAATATATTCACCAAATTATAATTTTTGCTACAAATCATCGAATTTTATGAATTAATTTTGTTTGTATTTAATACTTTAAAAATTTTGCAATTTTAGAATTTTTTGATTTTTTAGTTCATTAATTTTTAAAAGCTTAATCGGATGATGAAAAAATTTAAATTTAAATAACAACGAATACGTATTACGATTACCGTCAACTGGGGCGAACTGGGACTACAGTCTGAAAAGGGATAACACGTTTAGAGCACTTGAAAACTTCATATTAAATTTTGGGAATGAATGAACACATTTTGTTGCTCTGAATCTGGTCTAACCGAAACCATTTCAAAAAAGCAAAATATCAGGCTGCAACATTGCTAAAACTGCTGTCCCATTTCGCCCCAAATGACGGTACTTGAAAGATAAAGTAGATAATAACAGGTACTAACCTTTCAAACTCATCTCGCTCGGCCGCAACCAAGTCCGCCACCATCTGCTCCATAACGCGTCGCTTCTCGGCGGAAACGTTCCGCAGGTCCCGCAGCTGCCGCCGGATGTCGTTGGCGTCAACCGACAGCTCCACGCAGTTGATGAGCGTGTCCGCGAGGAACTCCACACAGGGCGGATGTCCGTACACAATCAGTCCGTCCGCGTTGATGACGATGTCTTCTTCGGGGAAAATTACGGTCGTTCCGGGTGCTAGCTTGTTGGCGATCTCGCTGTACGGGGCTTTGGTGCAGCAGAAGAAGGGTTTCAGGACTTGGGAGAGGATGGGTTTGAGTGGGCTGTCCACGAGGTAGTCGGCCAGTGGTTGAAGGTTTGGGAGGGAGGGAGTGGGGATGTCGTCTGGTCGGAAGGTCTCCGTGGCTAGCAGATTGTACGAGTGCTTGCGTGATAGCAGGTTCATCAGTGTTTGTACCGATTCAACGGTTTTAAAGATGGTTAGCGTGTAGACAAGCTCGAGTTGTGGCAGGATCAACTTGGACACGGTTGAATCGCTGAACTTGAGATGCTTGTAGGCGAAACCGACTAAGTTGGTCCTGAGATGGTCATCTTGTGTGGTGCCGAGCACGTGTCGAAGATGGGCCAGGGCTTGAATCGATTCGAGGGAGAGACATTCGGACAGGTTGACGCTGTCGGTGACGGTGGTTTCGTGTTCCAGGAGTTGCTTGTTGAGCCAGAAAGCCTTCATCTTCTCTTCTAGATCTTTCTGTGCGGTTTTCGCAAGTTGCTCGATCATTGAACGTCCTTCGCGAATCCTTGTCGCGTGGGAGTCGTTGTCAGGAATAGCGAGGAAGCTTCGCGATTGTTGGACGGTTTCGTTAAACTTTTCAACCGACTCTCTCTGGATTTCAACCAGCTGCTTGGCCGCTTCAAGTTGTTTCTGAAGCGTGCCGGCGACCTTCTCGAGTTCCTCGTTTTTCTCTTTGGCGGGAAGATACTGCAGGTGCAAACAGTTCTCAGCGAGTTCTAGTTCACATTCGTTCTGCACCAGCTGCTCGTACATCCGGAAGCGTTCAGCGTTGCCTTCCAGAACACGGTCAACCTTATCGTGTAACGTCTTCAAAGCGGTCTCGATCTTCTGTTGCAACGCAGCATTGAAATAGCTTGACTTCTCCTGCGCCTCCGTCAGCGCCACTGCACAATCCGCCTCTCCGACGGTCAACCGAACGTCATCCGATAGCAGCTGTAGAACCGAGTTGGTCACACTTTGCTCCCGATCAATCTGCTTCCTAAGCACGTCCTCCTTCTCCGACAGCAGCTCGCGCTCCTCGACCAGACTGCGCAGCTGTGATTCGTACAGCTGCGAGCCATTCCAGATCGTTTGCAGCTCCCACTCAACCACCCCCCGAGTCATGGCATCCAGCGTGGCCTTCAACTTTCGGAACACGTGACTGGATTCGATCCGATCCTTGAACTCAGCGATTTTCTCCCCAACGTCGTGAAACATTGCGTTGACGAACTTTTTGCGAAATGCCATTTTGAAGTCCTGCTCCCGGCCCGCCTGCATCCGAAGCATGTCCACGTTGAAACATTCCCGCACCAGCACCATCAAACAAGTTCCGCTCACAATCCGCTCGGCCATCTCCTGCGGACCAACCACGTTCACCGAAGTCGGCCAACTTCCCGTCCGGACAATCAGCCCAAGTTGCTCCATCTCGAACCGAAACTTGTCGTACGGCAGCGAAGACTTCCCATCGATCAGCACCCTTTCCGGCCGCGCCATGGCCCGATGCAAGCAGATTCGGTTGTTTTCGCCCGCCCGGGATTTGTCCCCGCGGAGTTGCGCGAAGCAATCGCCGACGTCGTTCGAGTCCGAGCGCAGGCGAACCTCCACGTAGGCCGCTTCGGAGTAGCCATCCAGCTGGTGGGCAGTGCGGCCATTCAGGAACCAGTCGAGGATCTCGCAAGCCGGCTGGTCCGGGAAGTAGTTGAGCGTTGGCTCGAACCGGAACGAGCGGTCGTCGATTGGGGCGAACCCGGAGATGGTGAGCTGGAGAGATTCATGTTTGATTGGGAAATTCAAGATTCGAAAAAAAACTTACGGATTCAAGGAACATTGCTGCGGACACTCCAGATTAAATTTTGAGCGAAACAACTTTTGAACCGCAAAGTTTTGGCGGGAAAAGTGCCAGCAAAACTTTGCAGAAAGACGCCAATCCAATCCCACAGCCTTTGTGCTCGATAGTCTACTTGCAGGCGATTTCGAAGCTTTGCTTACGCGCGGCAACAAAAGTCGTAAAATCAGCGTGACCTTTAATTTCAGTGCACTCCCGGTTTGACAGTTGGCGCAACAGCTGGCAGCAGAAAACCAAAACAAACAAACCGCTCAAGAACAATCTACGTGGATTCTTTTTAGGAAAAGTTTTCGCAGTTCCGTTAAACAATTTTTAATACAAATGTAGTTCTAATTGTGGAAGTCTTTACTAAGTTAGTTTACTGCTTGACGAGTGTTTGGCAAAATCACGATGGAGCGGAATTCGGTGCAGACGGTGACATTGACGAACAGCATCAGTGAGAATCAGAAATTGCGCTTAAGTTTACTTGAATTTGGTAATAATGCTTATATTATGTTTTAGTTGGAGTTGGAATACTATCAATGCCGTTCTGCTTTCAAAGGGTAAGCTAGTTTTCATTTGTTTTGGTGGTAGGTTCATGATAGAAGAACCTTTCGGGAGTAATGTGTTTAGATGTAGCTTTTAATTTGTTAGTAAAGTATGCCGGGTTAAAAGAATTCGGTAAAAAATTATCTCAGTATTGTAAAAGGTTCATGCTGCAATGATAACTATCAGGACGAAGAACTTTAGATACATGCGTTTCATGTCGCTTCGCGTAATTTTGGATTGCTACCCCAAATAGAGCCCTAAGACGAAGTTCTTCGTAAAAAAAACTTTGTTTATATAATTGGGTACTAAAGCCCTATGTCAATTTTTATGTACAATGGTAAAAAACACGATTAAAAACCATTTCTGATCACTTTTTTTCATTTTAGTGCAAAACTTTTTTTTTGACTAGACAACATTTTTTCGATGGATCAACTATGGTCCCCTTGGAACGAGCTGTCAAGTAGGAGCTTTGCTGTCAAGAAGGACCGCGAGGTTAAATTTTCGAAATTGATTTAAAAATCCATTTTAAACTCTTTGTAGTCGTACAAAGGGTCACTGTACTCAGAAAAATAAGCTTTATCGCTGTAAACAATAATATCAGCAATCTAAGCTTCATTTTAGGACCCAATTGACACTTACTTTTTTCTAATCCTTGATGTTGAGACAGGCGGGAATGTGCTACTCCGGGCACCGTTTTCGTGAGCAGGGCGAAATAAAATTCTTTTATTTCCCACATGCTACAAAACTGTAATTTATTAAATAAAATAATTACAATCAGAACGTTCACAATTTAACAATAAACTTACAATTATGGTGTCTTTTCGCAGCTGACCTGTCCAGCTGCGCCCGTGCTCCCGCTTGCTCAGATTGTTTTGATTCTTCTAATCGTTTGCCAAGCGACAGCACGGGCACCAGTCAAACAAAACAAACACTAACACTGACGTAGAACGAGGGGATTGCTTCGGCCGTATTTGGGACGTGCTCCGTCGCAACACTCCCCCCCGTAAAACTTCTGATTTGCCGAAGTCAGAGTTTTGCGCCTTCTTCGTCGTAGCGCGTCCCGAAGATGCTTTGCTGGTTTTGGTGCTGCTGATGACGTCTGCAACTTGAAGCCGATGAGCGCGTTTCGCTGCAAAGTTGTCTTTTGACCTCCGCCTCTCACCCGTGCCCGACCACTTTTGGCTCGATTTATGGGCCACGGGTGATCACTTCGTCGCAACATCCTTTGGCAATCGTTGCCCCAACGACTCCATTTTGTTGGGGTCCCAGCCACCATTTCCCCAGCGTCAGCGAATTCCTCAGCAACCGCTCCGGTTGAAGGCACGTCTCTGGGGGATCCTCGTACCACTTCCGCCGCGCCTTTCCCGCTTCCGATCGTGGTCGTAGGTTCCTTAACTTCGGCACTCCGTGTCATAATTTTTTGTAGTGTTGAGACAGGCGGGAATGTGCTACTCCGGGCACCGTTTTCGTGAGCAGGGCGAAATAAAATTCTTTTATTTCCCACATGCTACAAAACTGTAATTTATTAAATAAAATAATTACAATCAGAACGTTCACAATTTAACAATAAACTTACAATTATGGTGTCTTTTCGCAGCTGACCTGTCCAGCTGCGCCCGTGCTCCCGCTTGCTCAGATTGTTTTGATTCTTCTAATCGTTTGCCAAGCGACAGCACGGGCACCAGTCAAACAAAACAAACACTAACACTGACGTAGAACGAGGGGATTGCTTCGGCCGTATTTGGGACGTGCTCCGTCGCAACACTTGATAAGGTTGACAGATGCTAGATCACTTAGGCTTACGTTGAAGGTCTTTTGAGTACTAAGTCTTTAATAATTGGGTACTAAAGCCCTATGTCAATTTTTATGTACAACGGTAAAAAACACGATTAAAAACCATTTCTGATCATTTTTTTTCATTTTAATTCAAAAAAAATATTGACAAGACAACATTTTTTCGATGGATCAACTATGGTCCCCTTGGAACAAGCTGTCAAGTAGGAGCTTTTCTGTCAAGAAGGACCGCGAGGATAATTTTTCAAAATTGATTTAAAAATCAACTTTAAACTCTTTGTGGTCGTACAAAGGGTCATTGTACTCAGAAAAATAAGCTTTATCGCTGTAAACAATAATATCAGCAATCTAAGCTTCATTTTAGGACCCAATTGCCATGATTTTTCGGAGGAAGTAATAAATTTCGCTTCCATGACAATATTTTTAAATAATCCATCTACAAGCTGTTTAGAATAGGACCCTACACGTGTTGAATTTATTTGAAAAAAAAAAAAAAATGATTTTCCAACTTCGTGTAAAGTTATGAAAATCATAACGATTATCAATGATTGTCATCCAGGAGGTCAATGATAGAATCACAAATTGTATACGGGAGCGTTCTTTTATTACGTAACGCAGTAGGGGGGGAGGGGGGGTCGGAGGCCGTGTTACGCTCCATACAAAATTTTTAAAATTTGTATGGAAATTTTGTTACGAGGGGGGGGAGGGGGTCTAAAAGTCCGATTTTTCGCGTTACGTAATAAAAGAACGCTCCCTACATTTCTACACTTTTTTGATTTACGACAAATAGTTTTTTTTATTCACTAGGTACTTAAAGTTCATATCTGTGTTAGAAAATCGTTAATTTTGCTTGCAAATTCTATGAATTTTGATTTTTTTTTCTTTAAAAATATAAATCTGTCACTTTTGAGAACTAGAAAATTAGGAACAAACATTTTGCCGACGTGTTACGATTTTTTGAAAATAATGTTTTTCGAAATAAAATCACAAAAAAATGAGTTCAGGTTTTAATGTAACACTGCATTTGCAATCAAAAAGTATTTTTAAGAAATGATTTTTAAGTTGTTGTCAATTGAAGCGCAATTTATGGCTTAAAAAGAAATATTTTTGATTTTACCATTATTTTTACGTTCTGCCCCAAAATCTAAAAAAACACAATTGATTGCACAAGTGTTTGAAAGTTTTTTTTACTTAAAATTTCTGATATTTTTTCCGATTAGCCTTTTTTTATTGCAAAACGTTATAAAAATACGAAAAATAGCACCTTATAAAAAAAGTATACCTTTAAGACATTCCTGGTGAAAATTTGACAATCTAAGATTAAGACATTCAATGAGATCATATTTCCGAAATAAAAAATGTCTAATACCGGTTTTTTAAATCATTCGCAAAAGATTGCATTTCCCGTCCCCTAAAACATATAAAATAAATCAACAAATAAAAAACGTTTCCGGGGATTCAACTTAAAGTGGTAAAAATTTAAATAAAAAATGATTTTTTTAGTAAAACAGTTTTTTGAATCGTTCAAATTGATACGTAAATAGATTTGCAGAAGACACAACATAGATTGGAAACGGGATTTTATATACGGCCAGGGCTCGATTATCCGAAGGCCTTGGAAAAATTCAATTGCGAATAATCGAATTACGGATTTTTTTTTATTGTTTTATTGTTATTCTTTATGTTGTTTAGTTTATGTTTGTTTCTGATAGTATTTGGCTTACTCTACCACCTCTTATCGTTACCTTTTGCCTATCTTGTTTTTTTTCTTCATATTTTTACAGTCATTTTTTTCGCTTTTTTACATTTTTTTTACTACAGAAAGATACCACTATCATTGAAATTGCAAAAAAAATGCTTAGAGACATATTCTGGTACACTAGAAAAAATACTGCATACTTGTAGCCAAACAAACATAGCCAAAGTGCACCCCAGAAAAAAATAAATTTTCAAAAACATTGGCAAAGGCACATAAAACAAGTAACACATAAAATATTCTTAAATTTAGAGAGTTCTTCTTTCCAATACTTTTTAAAGATGTATTTTAGGTGCATTTTTAAATCGAAGAGCCTAGGGCGGGGTTGGATTGTAGAGAGTTGAGTATGACCCATAAACTACTCGAACGTGATTTGGTATTTTCAAATCCAATATGGCGGCTAAAATGGCGGTGATGAAATACTAAAAAATGCATTTTGGAATTTATTAGCCAATCAACCATTCAAATTTTACTAAAATGGCATCACAGAATTTGAAATTTTATGCCAAAAGTAAGAAATTAAAAAAAATGCGATGACATTATTTTTTTAATCTTTGAATCTTTTATCATCGCATAGCTCGAACTTGATGTCAAAAGCAAGAAAATTTAAAAAATAATTTTGTTTTTTGTTCTTGGTTTGTTTATCCGATGTCCTAGGAAATCCTTCGGATAATCGAGCTACGGATAATCCAAACTTCGGATAATCGAGTCTGGACTGTATTTACAAACAAATTTTGTGTGACCAATCAGGTTCAGGTTCGATTCCTGTCTGTCGCGGTTAAGTTAGACCCCTTCAAAGAGTAAATTTTCTCACTGGGAATCCTGACCGGCAGAGGATGGGTTTCGACTAGCGGCGTATTAGATTTTCAATCCAGAGATCGTGAGTTCGATTCTAGTACCGGGATAATGAAGTTTAAATTTTAAAAAGACTTAGTAGTTCTACTAAGTTGAATGTTTCTATAATTTTTGAAATGCAATATTGAATACAACAAAATTTAATTCTAATTGAGTAAACCCTCGGAGTTAATAGTTTCCTCTACTTTATTTCACAGTGCGGCGTAATCCTCTCGTTAGTTCTTCTTTTACTCAGCAGTTACATCACAAAGCTAATATGCAGTTACATGATCAAGTCGGCCATCATATCCCGGCGGAAAAACTTCGAACAGATTGGTATGAATATCCCCCTTCAAACCCAATGTTGATAAAAATCTAAACGCCCGTTCTTTTTTTAGCATTCTACTCGTTCGGTTTCTTCGGAAAGCTTCTGGTCGAACTTTGCGTCGTTGGCTACCTGCTTGGGACGTGCGTGGCCTACTATGTCGTGGTCGGGGATTTGGGTCCGCAGATTATGGCCAAAATTCTATCAACCAACGAAACGAGCACGCTACGCACCTGGACCATGATCGTGGTTACGCTGGTTTGCATCGTTCCGCTGGGATTGCTGCGCAACGTTGACAGCTTGGCGTCGGTTTGTACCGCCTCGCTTGGGTTCTATATGTGTTTGGTGCTGAAGGTGATGGCGGAGTCGAGCGAGCGGATCAGCCAGGATCAGTGGTTTGAGAAGCTGGATTTGTGGAAGCCGGATGGGATTTTGCGGTGCTTGCCGATTTTCAGTATGGCGCTTTCGTGTCAGATGCAGCTGTTTGAGGTGTACGCCACGATGCCTACGACTTCGCTGGATAAGATGAGTCGCGTGATCCAACAGTCGACCAACATTTGCGCTGTTATTTACAGTTTGATTGGCTTTTTTGGGTATGTTGCCTTTAATGGGCATCAGTTTTCGGGGAATATTCTGGTTGACTTCACGCCTTCTTTCGTGTCGGACATCATCAAGATCGGGTTCGTCCTGTCGGTGGCATTCAGCTTTCCGTTGGCCATCTTCCCGTGTCGCGCGAGTCTCTACTCGTTGCTGTACAAACGGTCCTACTCCGACAGCCATTACTACATTCCAGAGGCCAAATTCCGGCCGCTCACGTTGACGATCGTCTTTATGGCACTGCTACTTGGCCTCGCCGTCCCATCGATCGATTTCGTTCTCGGTTTGGTCGGTTCGACGATCGGAGTGGCGGTTTGCATAATTATCCCGGCAGCGTGTTACATGCACATCTGCAAAACCAACATCTCCGAGAAGCAGCTGGCCCAGGTCATGATCGGGTTTGGCCTGGTGATTATGGTCCTGGGAACGTACGCCAACCTGGACGCCTCAAATCCGGCTCCGCCGAAGAAGTACGAAGCCGTTCCGCTCAAAATTACGCCTCCACCGGCGGTTTTAATTCCGGACAAATTCAACGAAGCGTTGAACGAAAAGATTGTTGTTCCGAAACTGGTAGAACCAGTCGCTCCAAAGGTTCAGGAAGTTCCTCTCGTCACCGAGAAGGTCCAGCCAAAGATCGAGGAACCGATAACTATCAAACCGGTGGTTGAAGTCGCCAACTCAGCGCCCAAAGAAGTCAAGCCTCCGGTATCGGAAGAACCCCCCAAACCAGACAAGGAAGAAATCATCGACGAGAACGCAATTCTCAAAGAGGAGAAGGAAATCGCCGTCGAAGAAAAAGAGAAAATTCAGCAGGAAATTTCCGAGCTGCAAAGCGCCAAGAAAGAGCTCGAAGCACAAGTCCAAAACATCAAAGAGCAACTCGTTAAGAAGAACGAGGAAACGCAACAGTTGGTGCTGAAAAAGTTTGACGAAATTGTCGAAAAAATCGACCAAAAAGCCTCCAAGGAAAAGGAATCGTCCGTGACGGTCAAGCCAGAAGAGCCACCAAAAAAAGCCCCAGAACTGCAGAAAGATCCAATCGTTCGCCTTCTGACGGAGCAGGGAAAGCAAAACGCCAAAGCAAACGAAACCAAAGTGGAACCGGAACCGGAGCCCAAACCCGACTCGTCGCCCGCCATAGAGGTGAAGCTGATCGAGGACACGTCCCGCAACGAAACCGACCAGAAGCAACCGGAGACGAAGAAGGTGGCGGAGGCGGAGGAGCAACCGCTGCCGCCACTTCCGGTTGAGCAGAAGGTGGAACCGGAGGATAAGTCGAAAGTGGAGGAGCAGAAGAAGGATGATGATGCGGGGTCGAAGCGGGATCTGCTTTCGATACGGAGCAAGCGAGGTGCTGAAAGTGCTGGGGAGGTGAAGGTAACGAAGGATGCGAACTGTGTGAAGGTTGAGGGCGGGAAGATTCCGAACCAGGAAGCGGTGGGAAATCTCATGGACGGCAAGGATAAATTTGTCGTCGACATGATCCGGACTGATGTGCTGATGAGTGAGGGTAAGCTATTTAAGAAATAAATGTATTTATATTTGTGTAGATGCGTGAAGGATATGATACTGCTTCGAAATTCCTTGAAAATTTTAAACTAGATAAAAAATGTTGTCAAATTCGAAAAAAATGCTAAAAAATTCGAAAAAACAAATTCAAATTGTATTTTTGAATTTGAAGAATTTTAAGAATTTTAAGAATTTTAAGAATTTTAAGAATTTTAAGAATTTTAAGAATTTTAAGAATTTTAAGAATTTTAAGAATTTTAAGAATTTTAAGAATTTTAAGAATTTTAAGAATTTTAAGAATTTTAAGAATTTTAAGAATTTTAAGAATTTTAAGAATTTTAAGAATTTTAAGAATTTTAAGAATTTTAAGAATTTTAAGAATTTTAAGAACTTTAACAATTTTAAGAATTTTAAGAATTATAAGAATTTTAAGAATTTTAAGAATTTAAGAATTTTCAGAATTTAAGAATTTTCAGTATTTTAAGAATTTTAAGAATTTTAAGAATTTTAAGAATTTTAAGAATTTTAAGAATTTTAAGAATTTTAAGAATTTTAAGAATTTTAAGAATTTTAAGAATTTTAAGAATTTTAAGAATTTTAAGAATTTTAAGAATTTTAAGAATTTTAAGAATTTTAAGAATTTTAAGAATTTTAAGAATTTTAAGAATTTTAAGAATTTTAAGAATTTTAAAATTTTAAGAATTTTAAGAATTTTAAGAATTTTAAGAATTTTAAGAATTTTAAGAATTTTAAGAATTTTAAGAATTTTAAGAATTTTAAGAATTTTAAGAATTTTAAGAATTTTAAGAATTTTAAGAATTTTAAGAATTTTAGGAATTTTAAAAACTTTAAGAATTTTAAGAATTTTAAGAATTTTAAGAATTTTAAGAATTTTAAGAATTTTAAGAATTTCAAGAATTTTAAGAATTTTAAGAATTTTAAGAATTTTAAGAATTTTAAGAATTTTAAGAATTTTAAGAATTTTAAGAATTTTAAGAATTTTAAGAATTTTAAGAATTTTAAGAATTTTAAGAATTTTAAGAATTTTAAGAATTTTAAGAATTTTAAGAATTTTAAGAATTTTAAGAATTTTAAGAATTTTAAGAATTTTAAGAATTTTAAGAATTTTAAGAATTTTAAGAATTTTAAGAATTTTAAGAATTTTAAGAATTTTAAGAATTTTAAGAATTTTAAGAATTTTAAGAATTTTAAGAATTTTAAGAATTTTAAGAATTTTAAGAATTTTAAGAATTTTAAGAATTTTAAGAATTTTAAGAATTTTAAGAATTTTAAGAATTTTAAGAATTTTAAGAATTTTAAGAATTTTAAGAATTTTAAGAATTTTAAGAATTTTAAGAATTTTAAGAATTTTAAGAATTTTAAGAATTTTAAGAATTTTAAGAATTTTAAGAATTTTAAGAATTTTAAGAATTTTAAGAATTTTAAGAATTTTAAGAATTTTAAGAATTTTAAGAATTTTAAGAATTTTAAGAATTTTAAGAATTTTAAGAATTTTAAGAATTTTAAGAATTTTAAGAATTTTAAAAATTTTAAGAATTTTAAGAATTTTAAAAATTTTAAAAATTTTAAGAATTTTAAGAATTTTAAAAATTTTAAAAATTTTAAGAATTTTAAGAATTTTAAGAATTTTAAGAATTTTAAGAATTTTATGAATTTTAAGAATTTTAAGAATTTTAAGAATTTTATGAATTTTAAGAATTTTAAGAATTTTAAGAATTTTAAGAATTTTAAGAATTTTTAGAATTTTAAGAATTTTAAGAATTTTAAGAATTTTAAGAATTTTAAGAATTTTAAGAATTTTAAGAATTTTAAGAATTTTAAGAATTTTAAGAATTTTAAGAATTTTAAGAATTTTAAGAATTTTAAGAATTTTAAAATTTTAAGAATTTTAAGAATTTTAAGAATTTTAAGAATTTTAAGAATTTTAAGAATTTTAAGAATTTTAAGAATTTTAAGAATTTTAAGAATTTTAAGAATTTTAAGAATTTTAAGAATTTTAAGAATTTTAAGAATTTTAAGAATTTTAAGAATTTTAAGAATTTTAAGAATTTTAAGAATTTTAAGAATTTTAAGAATTTTAAGAATTTTAAGAATTTTAAGAATTTTAAGAATTTTAAGAATTTTAAGAATTTTAAGAATTTTAAGAATTTTAAGAATTTTAAGAATTTTAAGAATTTTAAGAATTTTAAGAATTTTAAAAATTTTAAGAATTTTAAGAATTTTAAGAATTTTAAGAATTTTAAGAATTTTAAGAATTTTAAGAATTTTAAGAATTTTAAAAATTTTAAAAATTTTATGAATTTTAAGAATTTTAAGAAATTTTTAAGAATTTTAAGAATTTTAAGAATTTTAAGAATTTTAAGAATTTTAAGAATTTTAAGAATTTTAAGAATTTTAAGAATTTTAAGAATTTTAAGAATTTTAAGAATTTTAAGAATTTTAAGAATTTTAAGAATTTTAAGAATTTTAAGAATTTTAAGAATTTTAAGAATTTTAAGAATTTTAAGAATTTTAAGAATTTTAAGAATTTTAAGAATTTTAAAAATTTTATGAATTTTAAGAATTTTAAGAATTTTAAGAATTTTAAGAATTTTAAGAATTTTAAGAATTTTAAGAATTTTAAGAATTTTAAGAATTATAAGAATTTTAAGAATTTTAAGAATTTTAAGAATTTTAAGAATTTTAAGAATTTTAAGAATTTTAAAAATTTTAAGAATTTTAAGAATTTTAAGAATTTTAAGAATTTTAAGAATTTTAAGAATTTTAAGAATTTTAAGAATTTTAAGAATTTTAAGAATTTTAAGAATTTTAAGAATTTTAAGAATTTTAAGAATTTTAAGAACTTTAACAATTTTAAGAATTTTAAGAATTATAAGAATTTTAAGAATTTTAAGAATTTAAGAATTTTCAGAATTTAAGAATTTTCAGTATTTTAAGAATTTTAAGAATTTTAAGAATTTTAAGAATTTTAAGAATTTTAAGAATTTTAAGAATTTTAAGAATTTTAAGAAAATCAAATATTTTAAGATTGTTTTTTTTTCTAGCTTCAGACATTTCCAGATATTGACACCGCTGAGTCAAAATTCAAATAAGTTTTATAGTTGTTATGATTCAATTCAATTCAATTAGTTTTTATTAGTAAATAATCAATTCACAATTTCGTAATTCTTATAACCTAATAGAGTTTTGGAGTACCTTTCAACTATGATTTGTACTATAGTTCATTTTGATGTAATTGGATATTCTAACAATGGATTTGCCAACAGAAGGAAAAATGATTTTAAAAAACCTTCTAAATTTGCTAAGGAAAAGGATAGAGATAGAAAAGCTTAAAACTAGATCACAGTTTGTTTTGTCTTTTGACGTCGAAAAACTTCGCTGCACAAGGCAGCTTATCCGTTGTAGATATACTTCATCATAAGCTCACTCAGAGCTTGGAATTGTTCTGCCTTGTTCCGGCAGGCACGAAAGCGCGTGAGCATCTCTCCAGCAAGAGCGAAAAACTCGGGAAGCGTGAAGAGATCATCTCCGGTAACGTCTGCTTGTCCCGGTGAAGTACCGCTCCCAGAAGCGGCTACTCTAGCGTACGAACCTCCCCAACCGGGAGGGAACGCTGGGTTGGTCGGTGGAACCGCTCCGCCGCCAGCTGCTGCAGCGTTCGTGCTCGAAGTCTTTGGAGGTTGGCGGGACGCTGGCGCTTTCTTCTTCTTGTCCTGCTCCTCGAGGTACTTTTTCCGCGCGGCACAGCCACGGAAATTCGCCGTGTGGTTTCCACCACAGTTCGCACACTTGACGCGAGCTTTGTGCTGCTGGGCGTTTTCCCCCAGCTGGTCTTTCCGCGGAAGATTGCACCTTTCGGTGAAGTGGGTCTCACCGCACTTAACGCACCGGGGCGGAAGATTACAGTTTCTTGAATCATGTCCGAATTTTTGACAGCGGTGGCATTGCGCTGCGTCGGTCGGATTCTTCGTGTAGAATCGCCACGTCACGAAGAAGCCGTCCAGTGCTTTGATCTGCCGTAGGTCCTGGATTTTGACCGACCCACGATCGAAGTACAGGAGGTACAATGTGTACGTACCTGTCACCGTTGTCGATTTCGAGAGCACCTTAACCTCTCGAGTCTTAACCTTGACGCCCGTCAGGTGTTCTTCCAGGTCGGAGATCGGGCGGTCCGGATATCCCTGAAGGACGATCTTCACTGGGACCTTCTCTGCTGGGTCAAATGTGAAGAATTTGAAGTTTCGCAACTTCAACTTCTTCACTACCAAGTCGAAATTCTGTTTTTTATGCGTAATCACTTGCACCGAAGTTTTACTAATTTTAAGACAATATTGGAGTCCCTCAAGCAACTCGTCAACATCGTCCGCCAACGTATCCAAAACAAAAATTGGAGGTGGTCGTCGTTCCTTCGGAGAGTTACACTTTTTCTGCTTTCTTGCTTGCGCGCAAGTTCATCATCGTCATCGTCGTCGTCAGCACTGCTGCTGTCACTGGCGGTGTTGTTTTCTTCTCCACTCAGCATCTCAAATTCGTTGCTGGTGGGAACGTTGGAAGTGGTTGTTGTCGTAGTGCTGGTGGACTGCTGCTGCTGCTGCTGGTCGGAAGTACTTCCGGATGCCCGGGTCGATTGTCTCGTCCGTACTGGGGACTCACGTGGACGGTATGACACGTGTAAAAAAGAAGGATCGGTGACGTCACCGGGCACGCTCCCGTGCGCGATGGCGGTCGATGCGGCGTTGGTATATTTACCTTTCTGCACTCTGCCGGTAGATGAACTTCGCGGGTTTTTCGAGGCCGCACTCGAACTGCCACGGCCACGGCCGGCCCTTGGCATGCTGGAGCAGCAAACTCGCGGGTAAACACTGTTAATTACGGCGAAAAAATCGAAAAGTTTGAGGAGCTCCGAACAGTTGACTGTTGCTGGCTGGTGTTGCCAGTCCCGATGTAGTTGTTATGATCAACAAAGTTTTTTCCTACTTTTATTTATTTGTGAACATGATAATCCTTTGACAAACATGGCTCCATTAAGAGTGATTCTTACTGACCTTATTTATTGCTTGTCATAAAGCAGGGATTTATTAAACGTTACAATCAATGCATTAAATGCTTTAATTTTCATCCGGTTTTAAAACCCGATAATGACAATTGTCCCCGCGAGTGATTTGCGTTGATTGTTGTCAGGTGCTTTGCATCGAAGCGGAAGCTGGGCTGACCTTTGAAATGTATATTATCCGATTAATTGTGGTTCACTGCTGATGAGTCCAGCAGGAGGCATCATAATAATATTACTACATAATTATGTGACTTTTTTTTGCTCTTCTCCCCCACTTCCCTTCGTATTTTTTCGCCGTATTTTTCACGCAATCATAACATTATGCGTTTGTTTAATTTTCATTATCTGCAAGTGAAAAACGCCAAACTCAAACAATTCATCCTGAAGCTGCTGAGCTGCTGCTGTTGATGCCATAATCATTTCGCACCATCGGCCATTATGGCTCATCCATCACATCCCCGTAGCCAACTTGTTGTTGTGTTTGGGGGTGGGGATGAAGTTAAAAAATGTACATTTATAAAAAAAAGCTTGGCTGCTCCGGCAAACACAAACACAAACCGGTCCCCGATAATCGCTCCCCGCGGTAATATGTTTGATAATTATGGTAATTAAAGCATCGCGCGCAAAATTATTACACACCGGCATTTGCATATCCCGGGAATATTATGAACGGTGAGAGGCTGATAATTAAATTTGCCTACTCAATGCCCAAAAAACGCATCTATCCTTCATCCCCAGAAAAGAGGGACCATCTAGCGGTAGAAAAAGGTGAAATCGCTTTTTCTTGCGGGACGTGGGAAGGATTGCGATAATCCGTTGAATGCTAATACGCGAAGCCTTATAAAAGGTGTTCAAATGTACTGAAACGTGCTTTGTATAGTAATTGTGACAACTTAACAATCATAAATAAAGTTATATAGTAGAAAAGCCATGAGTTTTGAACTTAAGCCGTTATTTGAAGTGATTCTACTGATTCTAAAGCTCAAAAGGTAGGGGGAGAGGGGGTAATATGCACCCCCTAAGGGAAAACTGTGATTTCTCAACCATAACATCAATTCTGTGGAAGAAATTTGTTAGATGTTCTAAAACAACTATTATTCTTTGTCACCCATGTGTAAAAAGTCTTGAAAAGCCATCAAAATTGTTTAAAAATGCATATTTCTTAAAATATTTTTGATTCATTCCAAACTATTATGCGGGGCAATATGCACCACAACATTGGGGCAAAATACACTACAACAACGGGGCACAATGCACCACAACAATGAGGCAAAATGCACCGGGTAAAAGCAGTTTTCACTAGTCACCACTAGATGACACCGCTGTTTTTACAAAGGAGCATCACAGCGGTGCATTTTGCCCCGACCACGCTTATTACATAAAATTCAATTAAAATTCATTTTTTAATATTTTTGGATTCATCTATCTATAGAATAATGAAGATTGGGATAAAAACTATAAATTAACACTTTCAATATCAATAAATGCTTTTTATATTGTCCAAAAATCATATGGGAAGTTCAATAAAAATTAGATGAAAACACAACATTTTAAAGTTTTGCAAATAACTTTGGCTGTTTTATCCTACCATGCTCAAACTTTTCCAGCATAGTTTTACAATGTTAAGCTTCCAATTTCTATGATTTTTTTCCCGGAAAATTCTTCCTAATATCGAGAAATGCTGGGGGTGCATTTTTTTTTTATTTCTTTTCAAAGCATAATAATAAGGTCCTAAAAAGTGTACGCAACACGATAGCACGCCACCAACTTTGCAGCCCCAACTACAATTGGGCCATTAAATTTGATTGCACATATATCAGAGAAACAAAACAAACTAAATTGTTCAATCTTCATTGTCCTAATCCACTCTGGTGCTGCTACTTCTTTTGACGCTCACTTTCCATCATGTAGAAAGAGTGGCAAAATTTGATTTTCCGTTCCGTGTCCTGGTGGCAGAGTATCAGCAGTGGCTGATCCCCCTTAAGGAGTTGTTGCAAACTTCAGTGTCGAACACCGGGTAGCTCTGTGGCGTGTAGCCCCGAAGGTGAAACTTTGTTACGCTGGCTCGTGTCCTGTTTGGACGTATACTTTTGGGTACACCACGACGACGGTTGGCCGGAACAAGCTTGACCTTATACCGGGTCTCGGGTGGATTCGCTTTTTGTAGCAAAAAAAAAAGTAACGTAGTCAAGAAATATCCTTTCGCTTAGGTGTTCTTGTCTTCTCTTGTGAATAACCTGGCTATGGAAGGATATTCTATAGTAGGCAAGGAGACGTCGTGGCTTCTCTGTTCCATAGCATATCTTGATACAAATCTGATTACCTCTGGTTGGAGACGAGCTCAGTTTTAAAGCAGTTCTTTCAGTTTCTGTTTCAAAACTAGTTTGATAAGGTAAATTATTGTTATTAATATCTTTAAAATGCAGTTCGATTCAAAGAAAGAAAAAAAAACTCGGGATTGCCGATGAGAAATTCCAGCATATGTGCATTCGTTTTCCGAATGCGTACAAATTTATCGTGTTCATGTTTACGAAAAAAGCACAATTAGTGTTAAATTCATAATAAATTTGTGAACGCAAATCCGTGCGATAAGAACGACGCAGCAGCAGCAGCAGCAGGCAAAACGCGACACGGACACGGTTAACACGAAAAACTTTGCTAATGGAAAAGATTAATTATTTCGAGTTCAGTGAACATTGCACATCATCGACGGGGTGTGGAGTGTATTTAAAGTACCGTCGAGTTGGGCGTGTCTTGTTCTGGATTGGTAGTTCAAAAGTAGAGAAAAACACTTTTTTTCTTCATTTTTGGATGTAAAGTTTGATTTAGGGAAATATTTTAAATTCAAAAAAATAGAAAATTTTAAAAAAAGACTATTTTTTCATTGAAAATCGGTAAAAGAGTTTTCAAAAAAAGGGCTGAACAGGTGACACTGAGAAAAAATAGTTTCCACAATTTAAATATTTTAACGCTTACAATATTGTATGTAAGCTAAGACTGAGAAAATTATGGTCAGAAATTTAATGTAATAAAATATAATAATACAGCAATTCCATTTGAAAAGAGCCTAAACCAAAAAAAAAGTTCTCCGATCGGGCTCAAAATTTTTCTGGGGGTTCCTTGGCCAAAATAATTAGACCCGTATTTTTTTGTTTGGCCATTAGGCCTACATCGTGCGGTGGTTCAAAATGGCAATTTTCGTCAAAAAACCACTTTTTCTAAAATCATATCTCGCGCCATTTCATCCGATTTTAGCTGTCTTAGACGCAAAGAAAGGTGATGAGTTTGGCTATTTGGGAAAAATAGTAAAGTTCAAAAATCTAGCTTAACTATTGAAAAGTCGTATGAAAACTTAAAATGGCGTTTTGACCGTGTCTGGACCAAAGAGCCTATGTCTGAAAATATTTTATCGGATCGGAAAATTTCACATAACATATCAAAATTGGCGATGTCGAACCGTACGTTTCGAGATATGATTTTGAAAAACTGCGTTTTCGACGCGCCACGCGCAAAAACGGAAAATGACGAAATCGGCAAAAATCAACTTTTTCCACTAAAACTGCGATAACTTTAAAATTTCAGCGATGACCTATAGATGTTATGGTACCAAAAGTTGCGTCTCTCAATTACGAAAATTTTGGTACCCAGACATGTATAGGTCATCGCTGAAATTTTAAAGTTATCGCAGTTTTAGTGAAAAAAGTTGATTTTTTGCCGATTTCGTCATTTTCCCGTTTTTGCGCGTGGCGCGTCGAAAAACGCAGTTTTTATTTTCAAAAATCGTATCTCCAAAACGTACGGTTCGACATCGCCAATTTTGATATGTTATGTGAAATTTTCCGAGGAATCCGATAAAATATTTTCAGACATAGGCTCTTTGGTCCAGACACGGTCAAAACGCCATTTTAAGTTTTCATACGACTTTTCAATAGTTAAGCTAGATTTTTGGAACTTTACTATTTTTCCCAAATAGCCAAACTCATCACCTTTCTTTGCGTCTAAGACAGCTAAAATCGGATGAAATGGCGCGGAGATATGATTTTTAGAAAAAGTGGTTTTTGCGAAAATGACGAAAATTGCCATTTTTGAACCACCCTAGCACGATGTAGGCCACCCTAATGGCCAAACAAAAAAATACGGGTCTAATTATTTTGGCCAAGGAACCCCCAGAAAAATTTTGAGCCCGATCGGAGAACTTTTTTTTTGGTTTAGGCTCTTTTCAAATGGAATTGCTGAATATAGAAGAAATTCATTTTCACGTGCTTACATCTCAAGATTTGTTGGTCAAATTTTTGTACGTGTTCAAGACAACTTTTCAGAACATTTTCTCTTAAGGAAGTGGTTTTCTTAAAGCGTTTTTAAAATGCATAAAGTTAAACGAAAAGAAATCGAAATCAAAAATCCAAAAGTGGCTATAAAAATTAAGAAAAAGTTTAAAAAAAAATTGGTTTTAAAAATGATTTTTTCTCAGAAGGTAGATTTTGCACCATCATGCACTATGGCTCAAAAGATGTATTTTTAAGTCCTCTAAAACATATGGAAAAAGTCGAAATTTAAAACATACGGAATTTATATTTTATTATATTTTGAAAATTCAACTTTGGTGATAAAAGTTTTTTAATAAAAACATCTGATTTTTCTCCGTGTAACTTTTTTTTTCAAAGAGCCATACCCAGTCACGAAGTATTCTAGCAGAGCTGGTGTTGCCAGAATACTGCTAGAACGGTGGAACATTTCTGCTAGAATGTTGTAAGATTATCCAGCTCTGTGAGAATCTGCTAGAATCCAGCTGGAACGTCGTGACTGGGTAATCGTAACCAACGTATACGGATAGAAATATGGTAAGCAAATCCGGTTAATCTATGTTGTTGAATTTGTAATCATTTAAAGGTTTCAAAAATCGTCATCATTTTTTTTGTTTCACGAAGGAATTGCAAAAACATTGTTTTCGATTTTGAAAACATTTACAGCAAAATTGAAAAAAATATTGACGATTTTGGAAAAATTTCAATGTTTTCAAATTCGACAACATAGATTAACCGGATTTGCTTACATCAGGATTTCTTTCCGTGTAACCTACAAGTTTATCGAAAACACATTAAAAAAAAAAACAAAAAACATAAACATACGCATTTTGTTTATAACTTTGTACAAAACATTAAAAGTGCCTGAGAATGTTGATCCTTAGGCAAACTATTTTGATATTGTTGCAAATTATCGTTGAACAAATCTCAAGATTTCAGGATAGGACAGGATTTCGAGATAAAAAATATCTGTGACCTAGAAAATATTTATCCTGTGGATTTTTGTTTTTTATTCAATTCTAAGTTTTTTTCATATATTTTTATGGAGGCGCACGACAATTCATAAAGCTTCGTTTTAGGTGAAGATGCAAGAAGTATCACGCGCCTCCTTTTAAATATATAAAAAAATAAAAATTCAAATAAATCCAAAATTCCGAGGTAAAATATTTTCTAGGTCACGGATATTTGAAAAGGACCCCTTAAGCGTTCTTACCACGAAGATTTTTTAGATACATTGATTTGTAATAAAAAACTTCTTCAGCCTTGGCGTGATGTCCATGTGCGTCTTAAAAGTTTCAATGGAGCTTTTAAAAATAGGTTCCTTTAAAATTGTTATTTAAATACAAGGTAACTATGAAAGTCACTGTGCTTCTTATAAATGTCAACTTAAAAGTGTGCAAATTGAATTTATATGTTAAATCAATCATCAACACAGCTAAAAAAGTAGTAATCCAGCTGCGTGTAAAAGGCCTGGGTGTAAAATAAATATTGCATTATTTTATGCAATTTCATGCGATTTTACACCCTGAAATATGTAGCCCAGCAGTATGGGAAACCTACTTGACCGTAATGTCAAGCTCATATATAGGTTTGTCCGCTCAGCTTTTCATCGGTCTGATGGCCGAGTGGGCTAAGGCGCCAGTCCTCACTGTTGGTGCTGGGTTTGAGTCCCATCTGTTGCAACTTTTTTTTGTGTTTGCAAAAAATGTACATGCAGTGTGTAATATTAAGTGTTTATTTTGACGAAGGTGATGTGCATGCTTTTGCATGCGATTTTACCATCGGATTTTTTGCTGTGAAGGCCAGCTTTCTTTTTATGATCATTAAAAAAATAACAATTTAATATTTTAGCTTTTAATCAATTGAATGAAAATTTGAGGTTAAGTAAATAAATCCAAATTTACTTACCAAATTGTTTACTGAAAATGCCTTGAAAACTGGCGTTTTTTATTTCTGCTTCAATAACGTCTAAAACTTTTTAAACTAGAATTTTTTTTCCGGTTTTTTCAACTTAAAGAGTTTTTAAATAATCCTATTTATCAATGTTTTCGAAATAATAGTTAACTAACTTTTGAAATATTTAAAAATATGTAGAGTCGGAGTCGGAGTCGGAGCCAACCATTTTTTGAAAGCTGGAGTCGGAGTCGGCTAGAGTTGGTGGGCTGGAGTTGGAGTCGGAGTCGGTTGGATTTGAAAGCCGGAGCCGGAGTCGGAGTCGGCTAATCCCAGAAAGCCGGAGTCGGAGTCGCTTGAAATATGACCCGACTCCGCAGCCCTGATTTTTTGTTTCACGACGGATTTGCAAAAACAATGTTTTTGATTTTGAAAACATTTAAAGCAAAATCGACATTTTTTCTAACGATTTTGGAAAAATATCATTGTTTATAAATTCGACAACATAAAGTTACCGGATTCACTTACATCAGGATCTCTATCCGTGTAACCTACAAGTTTATCTAATACAAAAAATTGATCAGAAAATCCCTTCTCGAGATACAGAATTTCATACACTGACAAAACCACTTTGTTTGACCAGCCTACACAATTGTATGGCCGATGTATTTGTAATCAAATCGAACAATAAAAATTTAAGTATTTCGAAAAAATGTGCGAAAATGTAGAGACTACTCAAAGTTTTTAAGCAGGACAATTTAAAAATATCTAGAAAAAACGCAAGTCGATTTTTTTCAAGATATTTTTGAGCATGAGTGGTCTCTCATCACCCATGGTTGTCCTTCTCCGTTGCTGAACAGGACCGTAATATCCTATCAATACAACTGACCATACGCTTAAACGATCTAATGGTGTTTCCCTTATCAACAGCATGTATGAATGCATTGAAAAGATAAAACATCAAGATCCTTAAAACTAGATCTGAAGCAAATAGGTAACAGTCATTGGCCACCAACGGCGCCCGCCATGTCAGTTTGTAGATCTCGGGGGGATTGGGACAGAAATGTTAGTTAGCACAGGTTGCTACAAAGGTTCTATACGATATCCACACCCCCACGTGAGCCGGAAAACTACTTCTACTTGGGATTTTGTTAGTGGGAGAGGGTAATGGCCAGGATTCATCATAGAGGATGATGATGCGACCCAATAATCAATAAATTTTGTTTAATGATGTGATGTATTTTGCATTCTCAAGGCAAACAGTCGGAGGATGCGGATGAGATTATTCCCGGTTATTTGGTGTTGATTTTAGCATAAATGATTCAATCTTAGACAGCCGACTGTGGAAAGATAAAACCAAATAAAATGCGAAAACGCGAAACCGCCCGGACCGAAAAACACACACAATCGGGGGGAAAACAAAAACGGAAACGGCAACGAAAATCCGGCGTGTTGACCGCGACGGGCACCGTTCGAGTTCTACAAAGCAACTCTCGATTTTATTCAAGATATTTTTATTTGATTTTTTTGTAATTTTCAAGGCGTATGTAACAAATTTAGAAAGAATATTATCAAACTTTATGTTTTTCCTTGTAGTTTTGTCAACTGAATCTGAATCTTACCTATGATTTGTGGCTAACTATATGAATTGATGAATACAAATTTGAATCACAAAAAATATTTTGGCAAGCTCTTGTTTTTTTTTTTAACCTTGTACGGCAAAAGTTCACCTTTTGAGCCAAGCTGTAATTTTTTGAAAACTTATTTTATAATTTTTTTTAAAGATATTTGAAACATTTTAAAAAATATCTATTTTTTATACATTTTCTCTCTTTATATGCATTTTAGTACCTTATTTGTATGGAAAGTTCCCAAATTTGTATTGAGACTTGTTCCGACGGAAGCAAATATGCAAACAGGCTTGTTTGGAAACAACGAATTAATTGAACCTGAATTTTGAACATTTCTCTTGGTAAAATGCCCATAGCCCAATTAACATTCCAACGCCCAAGGCTCCAAAAAAGTTGGAACGGTAACTTCAACTCAATGGTTCTCGGGCATAACTCAACCAATCAAGATGATTCTTCTTTTCAGTGATTTGTTAGGATGTCTAGATGATTCTTGACCTTTGCAGAACTTAATTTGATCAAATCTGTAATTTTTGCGATCAAAAACATCGTTCCAACTTTTTTTTTTGCGTGTAAAAAAAAATTCGTCGAAAATTCCTCGGAGGCAGTCGTTTAAAAAAAGTTGGAACGATGTTTTCGGTCGCAGAAATTACAGATTTGTTCAAATCAAGTTCTGCCAAATTTTAGGATCATCTAGACATTCTTACAAATCACGGGGAACAAGAATCGTCCCGATTGGTTGAGTTATGCCCGAGAACGGGCGTGTTGAAGTTACCGTTCCAACTTTTTTGGGAGGCTTGGGCGTCCGTGTAAGTTGGACATGCGTTGGGCGTTCCAGTGTTAAACAAGATATTAACTGTCCTGCCTATGTTTTCAATTTGTTTACTGAAAATAAATTAGATAATTTATTATGCATTTAATTCCCACATGATTACCATTTCAGTTTGATTTATTTTATCCTAATTTTCTCTATTGTCATCAAATAACGGTAATGAGCCCGTTCTTTAGGCACACGTGCGATTCACACCTGTAAATTAATTGTCTGAATTATCTGCTCGGAAGCAGCATTCTCTTTTTATCGCAATTCAATGTTTCCAACACACTCCAACGCCTTTAACATGTACCACCCAAAAGTGTCGAATGGAAATTGTATGAACCCCTTTTCTCAGCAACACGAACAAAGACATTTTTCTCTCTCCCTCTCGTTAATTTAGCCAGTAATTGGGTTCTAATTAGGACTCTATTAGCTTCTACATCGCGGGCACGAGCCAGGGTCTTTGAAACAAAAGTGAGTGACTTTCCATATTAGACAAGTAGTCGCAAGGAGGGTGTGTGTGCCTGCCTTCTTTTCAGCGTTTTCAGACAAAGACCACAACCTCAAAGCTTGCCCGTTGAAACAATTCAGATTAGAAGTGGCCCCCGCATTTTTCCATCCCACTGACCATCGCCAGACCAGGTCGTGCTGCTGAAAATGGGACCAAAGTTTTTCCTTTTTGCAAGGGCCAGAGTTACAGAATAACAGACTATGGTCAACGGCGAATGGTCGTGTGATGCAAATTGTAGCTAATTAGCGGTTTGTACCTCATTAACGATTTCAATTAGTACCCGTCCTGAGAAGCCATCCCAGAAGTCAGTCAGACTGAAGAAGACGACTGTGTGTGACTTGGTGCTTTCTCTCTCTTTGTCTCTCTTGGCGAATATAGAGGTCATGCCATTTGGTTGGTTGGACCTGGTCCCGTGTAGGTAGGTCGGTGAGGACAAACAAACACACTCATTCGGCTTCTGCTCGCGTGTGGTGATCGACCGTGTCTGGATTTTATGGTTGACCGGTGGAATTTGAAGGAGAATTCAAAAGGATGTGGTGTTGAGGATATGGAGAAAGGGGAGTTTAGCTAGTGTCTGACAGGCGGTGGTTAACCCTCTTAATTCGATTGTAAGGTACACAATTTGATTGGAAAGTCAGAAAATTGTAGAGTTTAACTTGAACACCAACGAGTAGAACAGGTTATTTATCTTTTATCGAAACCTTATTCACCTTTGCTACTGATTAGTCCATAATTGACCAAAAAAATAAAATATAAAAATAAATAAAATATAATTTTTTTGAGACAATAAATAAGTTATAGCTAACTTTTTTTTTCTTGGGTTAACTTTTTAAAGCCGTTCCAAATATTGTTTGTCGCCAACTCTTCAAGGGGCGAAAGCATTTTTTTTTTCAAAAAAGAGCAATTCTCTACGAAATCGGCCGATTTCGACCATTTTTATTTTTGTATTTGGCTTAAACTTTGTGGGGGTCTTTCCTATCACCAAAGGAGCCATTTTGTAACATTGGTTCACCCATACAAATCTCCATACAATTTTGGCAGCTGTTCATACAAAAATGTTTCGTAAATATTCGAAAATCCATATCATTTCAAGGAATTTCTTTGAGGACTATTCAGAAAAAATAGGTACAAGGAAGAATTTTGTTTGATATTCTAATAAATTTTTTATTCACAAAAATTCAATCTCTCAAAATCCGTATTTTTTAGTTTGAGCTGGATTTACGGCTTGCAGTCGATGAAAGCAGCTCGTTTAATTTTTGAATTTTTGTTTAAATTTTAGGGGACCCACATCTTTAAGTCATTCAGAAGTCTGACGACGGAACCGTGGTGTAGGGGTAAGCGTGATTACCTCTCACCCAGTCAGCCTGGGTTCGATCCCAGACGGTCCCGTTGAATTTTCGAGACGAGATTTGTCTGATCACGCCTTCCGTCGGACGGGGAAGTAAATGTTGGTCCCGGTCTAACCTAGTGATTAGGTCGTTAGCTCAGTCCAGGTGTAGCAGTCGTCTCTCTGGGTCCTGTTTCGGTGGAGTCGCTGGTAGGCAGTTGGACTCACAATCCAAAGGTCGTCAGTTCGAATCCCGAGGTGGAAGGAAGCTCAGGTGTAAAAAGAGGTTTGCAATTGCCTCAACAATCAAGCCATCGGACACCTAGTTTCGAGTAGGAATCTCGCAATTGATAACGCCAAGGCAATGCGAATAATTTGATTTTTTTTTGAATTTGCAATCGAATAGTACTCTACAATTTTGTTTGATTAAGTGCACCGTTCTCAAAATATAGCCATTCAAAATTAAATTTTGTTCGATAAATTTCGTTTTTCTTTTACTTTTTTAAAATAGTGATTGTCCGTTTTTTGAAAAATATTTTTTTACAAAAAATTAAGAAAATTTCCTACAATTCCGTCTAAGAAACATTGAAAATTGGATCACTGGTTGCTGAGATACAACGGATAAAAGAAAAAGAAATAAGAAAATTGTTTTTTAGCCTCACCCGCACAACTTTCACAATCTCAGCAACTAATGGTTCGATTTTCAATGTTAAAATATGAAACATTCGTGAAATTTTCCCATCTTTTCGAAAACAATACTATGAAATTTATTTTATCTGAACTATCATTTCAAAAGGGCGATAGCGGTTGCAGATTTCTAAAATAAAACATTATAATTGATTGAGCTATTGATGCAGTCTGATTCTATAGCAAGTGAAATTAAAAAAAAAAACAAAAAAGAAAGTTTTTACTTGGTACTAGAAATTATGATAAAACTTTTGAAACCTAACACGTAACCTTATACGAGTGAGATTTTTTTTGCATTTTTCTCAGAAATTCTGTGCTTCTTGGAATCTTTATTTAGAATTTCAGAATTTTTTTTTGTAAAAAAATTAAGTTGTTCAAAATAATTTCTTATTATTATTTTTGTATTTTTTCGAGCAAATCTTTGATTGAAATTAAGTATAAAAAAATGTCACTTGTTTAAATGATTTTGTTTTTTATATGCAAATAAATAGTTTTAAATGCAACAAAATGTGTTGTAAGCGCATTAGTCATAAGCCCATGTTGGCAAAAATGTCCCAAATGCAAAAACAGCAAGCTGAGAAACACGCAGTGTATGTTTATCCCGCACAGAAGGCCACGTGTATTTTTTGTGTTTTTCTAAATGAGCATAAGATTTTGAATCAAACTGCACAATTAACTCAAAAGTGGTGAACATGCATATTGGACATTTATGCAAACAGGGGCAGTACAGCTGTTTTGCCATAATTTATTTATAATAAAAGTCAAAGTAGTTATGTCACAGACATAACCGGAATGGCGTAGGACTACGTAATGTTTGATATGAGGGCATAGAGTTTTCCATATCTTAATTTTGAAAAATTAGCTAAATACGTTAAAAAGAATTACGGAATAAGATCATGAATTCTGGAGTTTTTTTTAAAAGGTCCAATAAACCAAATTTTCAGTTTTTGCTTTTTGGGTGTTTTTTTTGCATTAAATTTTACGTTTGGTCGCACTTGATAAGATGTCAATTAGTTTAAAAATTAATCCTAGATACTTACTTTACTGAAGTTTAAAGTGCCTCCAAACGCAGGGTTAAGAAGCCGAACCGCACTCCTCTGCGAAACACACGTCCAGGGTCGGGTCACGGGGGATCACGGAAATGGAATTGATAGGTGTGTGCTTGCGCTAAACGACAGTCACCGCAACAACCCCGGCACATGGCACATCACAGCTTATTGACTTCGTTCCGTTGAGTGGACGGACGGACAGCTATACGAGGGCACCTGGTTGGTTTTGCTGCTTCTGGGCTTCTGCTTCTGGCCGGTTTGTTTGGCGGTGTGCGGTTAGTGTGTGATGTCAACGAGCGAAATCCTATTATGGAATGTCAGCACGAGTGACAAGAAGGGTTGACCACGGTGACTGACATGACCCAAAAAGATGCTCGCTTTAACCGTTGAACATGTATATATCGCCTTTCAAGTGTCTCAAATTTCCCCTTAGATATACGAGGTAGAGTTGGCTGGCTCTAGCTCATATCTGGAAGGTTTTTGTGGTGGCAGTGAATCAGTCAGGAGGTTAGTGTCATCGTAATGAATGACTCGAGCGTACTACTTCTTGCTGAGGGTTGACCTTGCTTGTCCGTCCAACGAACAAGACGTACGTATCTCCAGCTGGACGCGTAGTACACTCACTCATGTGTAGCAGGGTTGGTCTGGTTTGAGTTTCCTCCTGGGAGCAGATTGTCAACCAAGGAAAAGCTCTTATAAATGTCTTTCCCAATGGGGAGCTTTTATTCTTATCCAAAGTGCACAACTGCTACGACTCTGGCACGCCGGAAAAGCAGCAGCCCCATTTCTTCTTAGTCCTCGACCTCGTCATATGTCCTTGTCTGAGCCTGAGGAGATATCTCTCTCTCTCTCTCTCTCTCTCTCTCTCTCTCTCTCTCTTCCTCGGCAAACTATGAACAATTTATTTTCATTAAAATGCCCCATGCCACACAACTCTTCATCTTGCATGAAAGAAGGGGGCCAGCACCGGATGATTATCACTGGCACTGGGGATTGGGGACCGGGACCGACCACACTGGAAAGTTGTTCAACACTAAGAAGATCATCCGGTGCTTAGACCGTTTCTTTGCTCAACAACTCGTTGCCCATTGCCTTGGCCGTGTGGCATTAATTTTTGCGGTGGCTTTATTTTTATCATTGTTGCGGAAAACGCTTGTGCGGTTGCGGGCTGTTTTTAAGAAGGGTTGTTTTTTTTTTGGTTGTTGTTGAAAAAATGTTGACCTATGTCTGGTGCGAGGTTAATGTTCTACTATGGGGATGGTCATGGAAAACAAGTAAACAGGCTTTTGAGGATAGAAATTTTATGTTACAGAAGTTGAAAATAATGAAAAAGTTTGATTACTTAGTTCTATCACATTTTTATGTTTTACTCAATTGAACATTGATCATTGAAAGCTCAACGCATGTCCAACTTACACGGATGCCCAAGCCTCCCTAAAAAGTTGGAACGGTAATTTCAACTCGCTGGTTCTCGGGCATTACTCAAGCAATCGGGACGATTCTTGTTTTCAGTGATTTGTAAGAATGTCTAGATGATCCTAAAATTTTGCAGAACTTGATTTGAACAAATTTGTAATTTCTGCCTCCGCGGAATTTTAGCGATTTTTTTTACACGCGAAAACAAGTTGATCGCAAAAATTACAGATATGATCAAATTGAGTTCTGCAAAGTTCTAGAATCATCTAGACATCTAAACAAATCCGAAGTGTTCACATTTCAGGGTACGTATTCAAAAAGGTTGCACTTTGTTCTTGGTTCCAAATTCGATGAACGCTTGGGCACGATTTAAGGAAGTGATTTTTCTCCTTGTAACATATGACTTATTTTAGGGAAAAAAATTAATGTTTAAGGACAAATTAAGCCATTAAATTTTTATTTTCTTTTTTCCCTACTTTACTTTTGTTCAAAATAGTGCAGTGCCTCGTTGCATAAAAGAACTATTGTTTTGCCAAAAATTCTTTAATTTTTCGTAAACTTGTTATCGTTCAAAAATCAAAACCAGTTTTTTTATACTTCAAAGTCTTAGCAAAATGTGAGAATTTGATTAAATTCCTGAAAAAAATTATCGATTGAGCTAAATTAATTGAATGCAAAATCATCAAGTCCCCTTGTTTTTAAATCACGAATCTGAGTGTTTTGAACTAACCAAACCCCAAAAACTTTACCATAATTTTAAATATTCCTTCATATTTGCGACAAATTAAAACTGTGTTATATAAATATTGAAATCTGATGTAATTTTCAACTGGTCGAGAACCAAAATTTTGCCGAGTAAAATTTAAAAAACTGGTGATAATGCGGATCCCGAAAAATTTCCAAAAAATATTTTTATCAATAACAATTTACAACTCATTTTACTATTTAAAAATGTCAATGCAACGTTTTATTAGGGAACATAATATTTAACATCTAATGATGGTTTTGTAAAGATCGGTCGAAAATTTCCTGTAATTTTAACGAATTTTCAGAAATTTTTGTTTCAAGCAAAAATATTGACGTATATTTTTGCTTGGAACAAAATTTCTGAAAAATCGTTTAAATTACAGGAAATTTTCGACCGATCTTAACAATAGTCCCCAGAGATCACCATTTTAGTAAAAAATTAAGAATTCACAAAAAAAAAAAAAACAGAAATTTCACGATGTTGCAAACCGCATAAAAAAATCTCAATAAATAAATTATCAAAAATCCACAAAAAATCTTCTCGTCAGTTTCCAAAAAAATTCTAAGACAATTTTAAGGTTTTTGTCAAGGATAAAATTTCAGAAAAAACTGATGTTTTTTTTTATAAAGCTCGGATGTAAATTTCCAGTAATTTCGACGATTTTTCTGAAATTATAAAATAAAAAAATGTTGCTTCCAATCATGGCTTTTTCACTGAAAAAAATAAATAAAAATCATCTGAAAAATTGTTACAAACAAAATTTAACTATTACCTAAAAAAATGCTTTTAGCGCAAAAAAAAATATTTTTAAATTGCAAAAATTGCAATTTTGCGAAAACAATCATTTCATTTTTAGATGCAAAACTTTTTTTTTTATTCATAAAGTATTTTAACGATATTATAGAAAATTTCACTGTTTTCTAGGTGAATCCAACCAAAGTACGAATTTTACGATTTTTTTTTGCAATTTTCCATTTTTTCATTAGTGTTGATTGTTGCCCAAATCTGAAAATATTAAAGTTTCTTATAAATTTGTCAAGGAAACATTGAGGATTGTACTACCAGACTAGATGCTGAAATACAGCCACAACAAGTAATAGAAATAGGAAAATCAAATTGAGTTTTTTGGTTATCACCCAAATAGCACTAAATTTTTAAATGCCGGTTTCTCAGACACTATTGATACCAATTCTCAATGTCAAGAAATTAAACATGCGTGAAACTTATGAACATTTATCATTTTTGAAATATATTATCAGAATTTACATTAAAGAATATCATTTGGCAGGGCTTACGATTTGAAATTAGGCCTTTTAAAAAAATCTTGAAATTAAAATTCTGATAACTTTCTATTAGCTACGTTTTATTATATAACAATATTTATCAGAAATGATATGGAGACGTATAATTCGTTTGCTTTGGGAAGTAAAAAAGAGTGTTCAGTCCTTTTTAGATAAATCATGTGATTTTAGAACATCGGGCTTGGCAGCACTGGTCGAGTGCGTTTGCCTTTCGAGTAAGAGCCGATCTAAACGCGATTTTTCGTTGTTAATTTAGCGTAATGACTCTCAAATAGTGTTAAAAAGCTTACTTCGTACGTCTTCGAATACAAGATAGTGAAGGTTCCTAGTTTTTGTGTGATTTTGATGTGTTTTTAAGAGTTTAAAAATTTGCGTTGGGTGTTCCACGAGGAGTTTATTTTTTCATTGTTTTTGATAGTGCGTTGCAAACTTCATCGGTTATGCACAAATCAGACGCTACCAGACGTCACTCTCTCTTTCCTGTAGGGCAGCGCGCTGTCAGCTGTGGGAAAGCTTCAAAGTGACATTTGTCTCGATCGGTTCGCGTGTGTTGTTGTGTTGGTTTGTGTTTGAATTTTTATTACTTTCCCAAGCATTTTAATTTTTGTTATTACTGATTTAAGCGCTTGCATCGAGTTTTGGCTAGAAAGGGGACAAGTTTAATTCAGGAAGCAATATTTTTATATGATGAATGGGCGTACGACATGCTCTGCCCAAAAAGTGCTTGAAAAATTATTCGATGCGAATTAGATTTGTGTTTTATTATGTCAAGTAGTGAAATCCATTTTTCGAAAATTTTGTAGTGGTGGAATGGAAGTATAAAAGAAATTATCGTGATTTTAGATAAAAAAGTGCGTAACAGCGATTCAACAAACTAGATAACATGAGTGTTGTTTGAAAGTGAAATCTTTTTAAGAAAAGAGAGAAGAGCATGTTGATCTAAGTTGTGGTTTGGAAATGTAAAAAAATTGGTCTGAAAAGGAATGGTGAATTTTGGGTTTATTTGCCACAAAGTTGTTGAAGATGGCAAAACAAGCACCGGTGAGAAGTTTTTCGGGTGAGTTCGTTTCATGTCGTCTGCGTGTATTTGTGCGTGTGTGAGAGGAAGAGAGAGATAGAGAAAAAAGATAGTATAATATATCAGTTGATTCGGTGCTGTTAAACGTTCGCGTCGTGGCGGTTCTCCCCGCTAAGTAATTTCGTCGTTATCGTTTCGTACCACCGGTTTGTCGTTATCTTCCAATATGATTAGATCTGATCGCAAAGTTGTTTATTTTTGTTCGGCTTCGATTCGGGCGCATTTGTTTCTGTTGTTATTATCCAGTCAGCCTTATTGTAATCATCGGTTTTATCTCTTTTCCGCGCGCGGTTGATTCGACTTTGCAATGCTTTTTGAATATTTTTCTCATTCTTCTCAATGACTTACTTTGTTTTTGCCGCGAAATAAATAAAAATCGGTCGATAATTAAAAATGTTTCTCTTGTGATTAATGAGATCATCTCGATTGGGTGTGTGTCGCAGTCGTCACGCAGGATTTTCGTTGCCGTTTCCGTCTTTGTTGTCCCGAGTCGCGAATGATTTGTCGAGCCGAAACGTTGTTCGTTTTCGTTTTCGTCCAAAGTTTGTTTTGCCACGTTTACCGTCGAGTTTGCCACGCAATTTGCATACTTTTATTTTTATATTTTTTCATTCAATATTTAATATGTTTTCGCAAATCAAAAATCCTTCCCATAGCAACAATGCTCGGAAGGCACGCGATCGATTAAAAAACTTTCTAAATAATTAATATTGTATCTTTCCGCAGTCGGCTGCCTAAGATTTTAAAAATTCAACCAATAAACAAATTGCTTATGGTCGCATCACCTACCACAGTGAATCCTGACCTCATACCCATCTTACTAACCCCTCAAAACTCATGTGATACTTTGTCGGAGACGCAGTCGATTTGGCGGTCCCATCACTCAAGTATCGGACTAACATTCCCATCCACTTCCCCTTGTCTTACCACTGGTCGTGGCCGGCGTCGGTATTGATCAGCATGATAGGGATCTTTGAAAATTGCGAAGGGGTGATGATTGGTTCCTACTTTTCATCTGTGGTCCACGGAGCAATGATTGGGGGTCCTGGTCAATAACGAAGTAGCAGCTACGGGTAGACACCAATGCTAAATCATGTGATTTTAGAACATCCCCACATTTCCCACATTAAGTGGACCGCAGTAACGCAAAGATAACCTGGCCTCCAGATATCCGTGTTTTTCGCGCGCGTCACGCCAAGGTAAATTTGGTTTCATTTGTTCCGTGGCCCTTCGTCGGTGGCTTTGCCGCAAGGATCACACGCCGGAAAGGGTGGCTCCGTTTAATTTAATTTGTCCACACTGCCGTGCAAGTGAAAGGGGGCTTATCTTGCGAAGGTGATAATACACACCTGGTTTCCCACCACCCCCCTCCCTGCCATGACGCACGTGGTTGTTGCCAAACGTGTTGTCATCACCTCAGCATCATCCCGGCTCAGCGGAAAATGTCTTTTGGACTGGGACTCGGATGTTTTCGTTTGTTTTTGCCCATGGCTTGAGGTTTGCGCTCTTGGCAAATAACGAAATGTCTTGCGAAATGAAGAAGGTTTCTCGGTTTATGTCCGACTTGTTTTGGTGTTGTGTTTGTTTTAATTATAACCGAAGCCTCAGAGGGTGGTGTTTTGCTGGAGGTGGGATTTTCCAAGGTTAAGATTGAATGTTTTATAATTCTAATTGGTGCAAACAAAGTGAAAATCTCGGACCGTGACTCTGATATGTTCCTTTGTTGTTGTTTTAATAGAATTTCACAAAATTGTATCTCTTTTGTGTGTTTCAGTTGCACTAGCAAGATGTTACTCTTTCGGAGTGACAGACAACTAAAGAAAGTATACACAAAATACACACATTTACCATTTCAATTTTCTTTTATTTCCATTGTCCCCGCTTGTCTCTGTGAGGAGCGAGCAGAAAAAGTGGCAAAAAATCAGCAACAATGTTGTTGAGCATCACACTCATCTGCTCTAGACTCTCGCATGGCACATCACAGACACAACATGTTCAGCTTTTTCTCCCTTCATTTGCAAACATTTCATCACCACACCACCACCATATAGAAAGGATACGCCACGAAAAACAACAAACTTATCATATCATGGCTTTTCTGACTGGCCCGGGTAGAGTTACCCTGGGGAAACTATTCAATTGTCGAGTAGAATCAATGATAACTCCAATCAATAGAAAATAATTGTTTTAATTCAATCTGATGTTTTGTAAATTTTGTGTCGTTTCGAATCATTAGATTTTTTTGACACTCGAAAAATCATAGCCTAACTGAAATGGAAACATCCACTAGCTCAAAAGTTGGCACTTTTAACGGTATATATCCTGCTAAAAAAGAGGTTTTGTAAAAAAAAATTGAAAAAAAAATCTGTTAGTACCTCGTTTAGAAAATTCCTACTCCTAAACTACAACTTTGCCCAAGACACCAAATCGATCAGAAAATACATTCTCAACCTACGGATTTTCAAATTATTTTGTATACAAGTTCTTAAAAAACAGCCCCTAAATTTGTATATTAACTTATATGGAGTTTCTTTGGACATAAGGAAGAGTGAAAAAGTTTCATACAAATAAAAATATGTCGATTAATGAATAGTACGTAACGTGAGCAGGGTAGGTTTGTTTTTATTCTGCGGCTTATCCCATTAACATTGTTTTGCTTGAATTATTATCGTACATTGTTCTTTGTCGTACTGGTCATGTCTGTAACATAACCATCTACTCCAGGGGTGCCAAACCTGGGTGTACCCCATTTGGCATAATGGACATTTGGCATAACGGGTTTTCAAGATGGACGTTTGGCATAATGGACGTTTGGCATAATTGGTCCAAGACATCAGGGACGTTTGGCATAATGGACATTTGGCATAATGGACGTTTGGCATAATTCGTTCAAAACCCATCAAGGACGTTTGGCATAATGGACGTTTGGCATAATTTTTGCTAGCTTTTTTTTGTTCAAAAAGTATTTTTTTTAAAGAATAATAATTTATAGGTTTTTTTTCTTTTTTCTAAGCAGATAACTTAACTTTAAAAATGATTTTTGTTTTCAAGAAATCTAGTATCTTTGTCATTTTCTCCCAATAGATGTAATTTTTTTTTCCTTTTTTTTCTTAATAAATCTTTAAAATGCAATTTTTCATAAATATAAAATGCATTTTTTTCATAAATATATAATATTGAGATTTGTCTTCATTTGAAATATTTTGCAGCTAATTTTTTGTATTCAATTATTCCTTCTTTTATTTTAAATTCAACCTAACAAAGTGATGCAAGTTTTGCCAGTCTTTGAAATTTAACAATAAAAAATTTATACTGTTTACCCTTTCCCCTCCTTTTTCAAATTCAACCTAAAGAATGTATGTACATTTTGCTCTTATTTAACGAAATGCATTTAAATTTTTTAAAGCAATTTGCTCTTCTTTTATTTTAAAGCTAAAGTAAGGTAAAATCTCTCAAAAAATGTGCAGTTTGTTTTTTTTTTCAAAATTTTGCAATCATTGTTTTTTGCAATTTTTTCTTCTTTAATATTCATCCTTAATAAGGGATGTATATTTTTTCTTTCTTAAAATATTTGACAAATGAGTTATGAAATTTTCCCTTCTTTTATTTTAAATTCAACTTTTAGAAGGGAAAATCTCTAAAAACAATACTTTTCGAATATTTGACAATAAACTTCGATTATGATTTTTTTTATAAAATTTATATTTAATTATATAAAATTCAACTTATGGAAGGAAAAGTAAATTTAAAGATTCACATTTTGACACTCTTTAAATGTTTGACTATCGCAATATTTTTATGTTTTTCACCTACCTCTCTTAAAAATAACATTTAATCAGCATTTTTTTTAGGCAGTTGTCCCTTCTTTAAGATTAGTATTGAATAAATAAAAGAAGGGAAAATTCCATAAACAACTTTATTGCAAAAATTAAACAAACAGAGAAAAAATGTGCAGAAATTATAAAATGTTCAAAGACAACATCTATAAGAGAATTTCCCTTCTTCAAGTTAAATATAAAAAATTATGGGAAAATTGAATAAAAAAACTTAATTACGAATTATTTAAAGAAAAGCAACATCGACATCCATTCACCCAAAATACAGGATCGAGAGTATAATTCCATCAAAATTTATAGAGAGCTCAATGCTCGATAGAATAATGGTACCAACTCACACCTGCAAAACAATTAATTTAATTAATTAATTGAAACAGTAAATCTGCAACAAGAGTCATACATCGAAATCTGACTACTCTTGTGTCACCAAGCTGCTGTGGCCAAGGCAGTTTAGTCATTGAGTTTGTCTATTATTAGTCTCTGGTTCAGTTCCCGTAGAGAACACTTTTCGTTTTGAAGGATGAACTTTTTCTTGAAAATGGACTCGAGGGCATAATTCTCTCGGTCATGTAGAACTGTGTTCTCTGTGTCAGTGAATCTTTCCGCTAGTCTCGTGTCGGATGAGTGCTGCCCAGTTCTGGGGTTTCTTTAGATTAAATTCGAAAAAGAAGGGAAAAATGTGAATTTATTTAGAAATTTCCTTCTTCAAGTAAAATTTTAATCAATAGAAGGGAAAATTGCATTATAAAAGCTCAATTGTCGAAGATTTGAAGAGGTTTTTCTCATCATGAATTTAATATAAAAGAAGGGAAAATTTCATTTAAAAAATTACTCCTAATTATATTGAAAGGGGAAAAATTTTAAGCTAACAAGAGATATGTTAATTATTTAATAAAAGTATCAAAATTTCATTGAAAAGATTTATTGTGAATTATTCAAAATGGAAAGAATTTACTATTGGGAAAAAATATAGAGATACCTAATTTTTTATAGAAAAAAATGATAATCTCTTAAAGTAATATAAAAAAGGTAAAAAATATACATTTTCATTCGTGAAAATGACAAATAATTAACAAAAAACAAGCTAGTAATAATCATGCCAAACGTCAATTATGCCAAACGTCCATTATGCCAAACGTCCATTATGCCAAACGTCCATTATGCCAAACGTCCTTGATGGTTTTTGAACGAATTATGCCAAACGTCCATTATGCCAAATGTCCATTATGCCAAACGTCCCTGATGTCTTGGACCAATTATGCCAAACGTCCATTATGCCAAACGTCCATCTTGAAAACCCGTTATGCCAAATGTCCATTATGCCAAATGGGGTACACCCGCCAAACCTTCTGGGCCTGCTTGTCAGATCTAATTCTTGTGAAGCCGAAAAAATAATAACATGTTGAGTTTAAGAGAGGTCGTGGCAAATATTTTTCGACTCTAGTCGAGGAGGTATCTGCAAGGTGAGATTGGATGATACATTTTTTTTTTGCAAATTTGTATGATCCAATCTCACTTTAAAGACCCATTGTCAATCTTTCTTGCAAATTTGTATGACCAAATCAATCCTCCCCCGGATACAATCTCACCCCTGCGTATGGCTCACAACAATATAATAATTTTTAATTTCAACAAAGCTGTTGTTTTGGCAATCATGAGTGTCATGTATACAATTGCATTGTTTTTTAAGAATATTGTAAAATGATAAATTATCAAAATTTAAACAATGTATTTAAAATTACAAACAGTTTTCAGTTCATTGTTCTTCAAGTTTCTTAAATTTTTTAAAGTTCATTGAAAAAAAATATTTTGCTCCCTTTTATTTTTGGCCATTTTCAAATGTTTAGAAAATATTTAGTTTGTTTTGTTCATCTGCCGAGCAGTTAAACAATGAAGCGGTAAAAAAAGATAACTTTGATCAAATGTTTTTGATTTTGGATCAATATTGAAAAAAAAAAAAAACTGTGTTAAAATAAATGTGCAACAATATTATTATTAATACTGTCATCAGGGGTTACCTTGGGGCTGGAGGGTGAGATTGGGTCATACATAGTTTAGTTTTTTTGTATGACTCAATCTCATCCCCCAGCAGCCTCAAGGTCACCCCTGATGACGATATGAAATATGACTTAATGAAAGATAAAGCTAAATTCAAACGTAACGTAGAATTGGCAACATTGCTTAATAATAGCAAAAACAAATGGTTTAAGTAAAAAAATAAGGATAAATGCGAATTTTTTGTTATGTTTTTGCTTGATTTGATTTTTTTTAACATTGAAAATCGGAACATTAGTTCCAAAGATATCGGATCGGCCCTAAAAAATTGAATGCAGTTTGTGTGACACTTGGAACACTTCAATTTTATTGTTTCTTTACATTTGAGTGGCAGTATCTCGAACGAAAATACAATTTTTCAATTTTTCTCAGACACATTTGTAAGAAATTTTTCCAGATTTTTGAAAAAAATCTGAGATTTGTTATTTAGAAAAAAAAAAATTATAAATAATAATTATTGAACAATGTTAATTTTTTTTTTCAATCACTATTTCTTCAAACAAAAAAAGGCGACTGTTGACACTGTTTTTATCAAAATCGAAATGTATTTAAAAATGAGTATTTTTTTAGAGCGTAACGATTTTTTCTGAATATTCCTTACCAATACCTACAAATTTGTCTAAGACTTGGTGTAGATCAAAAAATTCCATACCCAACATAAAGATTTTAGAATATTTACATACCATTTTAATATGGATAGCTGCCAGAATTCTATGGGAAAACTAATGATACAAAGTAGCCACAAAGTTTTTGCAAAAAAATAAAATCAAGTGAAATCCATCTCCGGTTTTCGTGGAGAGTTACAGTCGTGCAACCGTTTAGCGCCGCATATGAAGCACAGAGCTTATGGGATTTTGGCTATAATCGAATGAAAAATCATGCAAACATAAAAAAAGTGTTTTGGAATCGGGATGATGGCAGCTATCCATTGTAATTTTAGTTACATGAAAATTTTCACAAAATTACATATTTTTCCTGCATTTTGAAAATGCAATTTTTACTCTAAAAAAAAACTTAAAAAAATGATATTGCAATATGTCATACATTTCGAATGTCATAAAATTTTATTGAAAATACTAAAAAAAACACAAAACTACGTATTTTCGAAAAAATACTCCAAATTTAAGATTTTTGCAATATTGGTGTCAAATGATCGGATGTTTTCATACATTTCGAATGTGATAACAACCTTTTCTTAAAAAAATAAAAATTTTCACAGAGCTTCGTATTTTCGAAAAAAACACGCAAAATTACAGTTGAGTAACATTGAAACTTTGAAATTTGGAGTATTTTTTATAGAAAATATGTAGTTTAGTGAAAATTTTGAGTATTCAAAAAAAAAAATGGTTCAAGTTTTCGAAATTTATTAAAATATCTCGATCATTTGATACCCATATTGCGAAAAATTTAAATTTTCAAAAAAATGTATGAAATGTATGAAAAAATCCCGAACATTTGATACCCATATTGACACAACTGAAACTTTGTGTATTTTTTCAGAAATACGTAGTTTTGTGATCTTAGTATTTTCAAAAAATGTTGTTATTAAATTCGAAATGTATTACAAAATTCGAATCATTTGATACCCATTTTGCGAAAAAATAAAATTTGAGGTATTTTTTTTAAACTGTAGTTTTGTAAAAAATATGAGCATTTTTTTTTAAATTTTTGTTATTTTTTGATACCCATATTGTGACAAACAAAAATTTTGAGTATTTTTTTTTCAAAAATACGTAGTTTTGTGATTTTTTTTCTGTATTTTCAAAAAAAAAAAATTACATTTGAAATGTATGAAAAATCCCGATCATTTGATACCCTTACTTCAATAACAATAATTTTAAGTATTTTTCGAGAAACATTGCATTTTCAAAATACAGGAAAAATACGTATTTTGTGAAAATGTTCATGTTATTATAAGAGCAATCGATAGTTGACATCATCCCGATTCCAAAACACTATAATTTGTCAAATATATGTTATTTGTAGTTTTTTTTTCATTTCATTCTACTATTTCGTGGGTCATTTCTATATCTAGAACCGTCATTACAGTAATTGCTCGAAGAGTGAATGGCACGAGTGTTAAAACAGACACTATTGTGAAATTTTCATAAATTGTGTCAATGGTAGATTTAAAATGATTTTTTTAATCCTTGACCCATCCAAAGGCTGTGGAAGCAAGCTGCTAGAAACAGAGCTTGCAGGGTTGAGATGATTATAGAGTGAGTTTTTTTTTCTGATGAATAACTAATAACCTGCCCATTAGCGTATTAAAGTATAGTATTACTGTTCGGTAACCCTAACCATGATCGCCAACAGCAGCGGGCCCGAGTGCCTCTCGGCTGAAGCTCCACGCGGGTCAGGGGCTATTATAGCCCAAATGACCCTTTTTTGCCAGCCGGCCATCAGGATCTCATCCCATGACTATAGAACTTGGAAGCAGAGACAAACACACCAAAGGGAAAGCGGCGGTCTTTTATTTTGTTTTTCAAGCAACAGCAGCAGCAGCTTCTCGGCTACTCCGGGGGGCCATTTTCCCATGATGGCTTCACAGCGCATAGCAAAGTAGAGCAGAGCCCGCAGAAAAGTCACATTTCCCCCACTCGATGTGCCTCGAGTCAGTGCAAACAACAAAGGGAAATTTGCCACGGCCATCGGGAAAATGGCAGCTTCAGAGAGCTGCTCTGATGTTGATGCGCTCACAGCGAAGAAGAATTAAAAACTATGGGCAATACGAACCGGCTGGCTGGCTGGGGTGTCTTCTTGGGGCACAACGAGCGCGAACTTGGGGCCAGTTTGCATGTTTATGTATGCAAAAACAGGGAAATGTACTGAGGAAAAGTGGGGTTGAAGAGGAGGTCAGCATAAACAGACGACGATTCTGGTCTGGCAGCTGCCGTTGGCAGCACTCTTTCTGATGAAGAGATCCCAAGCTGGCGATGGCCGTCTTCTATGTTTGTCAGGATGACACTCTGGCGAATCTACGGCTTTTTTTGCTGTAGTTTTTGCTAAACGACGGTCCGTGTCATTTCGGAATCCTTAACCTGGCATCCAGTAATGAACAATGGATGGACAGTGACCACTGGCTGGCTGGTAAGCTCTGGCTTCATTGTTTTGTTGACGATGGAAACGGTTTGTCGTTTGAAATCCGTTGCACATCCCAGCGATAATAAATCTGGCCCTGCAAGTTTTCACATGCAGTGGCAAAAGATCAGTTTAGTCAGAAACGACAGAATATGATGTTGGAATCTGTAACAAAGCCTTCTGGCCAGTTGAAAAGCTTATTTTAGCTTTTTATGAAAAAGTGTACGTATACTTTCCTTTTTGTCTGCTCTTTGCAGAACATTATTACACTCCAAAAAATAACCGTACAAAGTTACAAAAAACAGGAACAATAAAAAAATCACCCTTCATTAGTTCAGATTCGAAAAGTACATTGAATTTCTCATAAAATGCCATAACTCAAAAAAAATTACAGTCGAGTAACGACATTTTTAAACTATTTTTGTATTTTTATTTCAGTGCATTCTGATTTCTGATTTTTGTTTTTCAGATTTATAAGTGCTCCATCAAATCTTGCGTCCAATTTAACATTAAAGTCCCTTTGCCACCCAATTTCCAAACCGTAAGGCTTTCAGGCTGCAAATGATTGAAAAACACGACGTTTTTCGCATGTTCAAAATTTAAAGGGGTCGTACCGCCCCTCCGTCACGAGATATCAAAAAATGGACCTCGGATTCGTGATCAGAGAAAAAAGTTGTCCCTTAGAACAAAGTATTCAGCAATTCTCGTTTCGGAGGGGCAGAATAACCCCTTCTATTTTTTGAACATTTAAATATACGTTTTTGCTACTGTCAACTTTTCCTGATCTTCTGGAGAAACGAAACGGCCTACTTTTCCCTACCAAAAATAACTGTATGAAAAATTAATACCTTTCAATACCAGTGCTGAAAAGTTCTACTTTTCAGCACTGAAATGGGTGCTGAAAAGTTGAACTTTTTAACACTAGAATCGAAAAGTATCATTTTTCAATATTTTTTTTTTGTTTTGGACGGTTAATTTACTAAACCCATGAATGTTTGACATAAAATTCCAATCAAAGAGCGTTTTTTAGAATTGCAAAAAAAGTTGTATGGAACTCGATGCAAAACTTGATTTTTTCAGCACTCTTCGTATTTATCCAACTCGGTGAACCTCGTTGGATAAATGTACGACTCGTGCTGAAAAAATCCTCTTTTTGCAACTTGTTGCATAATAGTAGTTTATGCAACAAGTTACAAAAAGAAGATTTTTTCAGCACGAGTGAAATTTTATGTCAAATTTTCATGTATTTTGTCAATAAATCGTTTAAATCAAAAAATATTGAAAAGTGTTACTTTTCGGAACAAGTGCTGAAAAGTTCAACTTTTCAGCATCCACTTGAGTGCTGAAAAGTAGAACTTTTCAGCATTTATTTTGAAAAGTGTTGCTATTCGATTCTGTTATTTTTGGTACAGAAAAGTAGGCTATTTCGTCGTTCAAGAATGACAGGAAAAGTAAGTAGTTTTACGACGGAATTGCAAAAAACGTATTTTTCATCTTAAAACACACAAAAGTTGTTTCAAAAACTCTGCCATTTTAAGTTACTCAACTGTAATAATTTTTGGAATATGTCATTCTTTGGAAAACTTGACGTACTTTTCGAATCAGATGAAACTGATGTCACTGCTGCTAGGTGAGTGGTAGATTCCTCCATAAATTCCGCTCAGTGTAGGGCTTTTGACATCAATTGCCAGGAACCAGTTGTCACCAGCAACGAAGTCAGATATCGTCTCGAAGTCCAGACGGTCATCCACGTACATTAATACACCTCCCGTGTGAGCTGATCTTGACAAACAGGCGCTTTTCTTGTAGTTCTCAATCTCATAGTCGTCAAGATCATGTTTCGTGGTCAAGTGCGTTTCTGTCAAGATCACCAGTTTCGGCTTGTCCTTCTGAATTATCACCTTAAGCTCGTCAAAATGTGTCCTTATTCCCGCTATGTTCAAGTACAGTACATCTCCAACAGGTTGTGGTTGCTATTGTGTATAATCAACTAGTTTATTCCTCCGTTCCTGCTGTTTTCTGTACACCGGACACTCACTGCTCCAAACAGCATGGTTCACGTCGATGTCCGCATTTTTTTCATTCCTCAATTTTTCACAGTTTGAGCACTTTTCCTTCTCTGCCTTGCAATTCTTCAACTCGTGCGCTCCGCTACAGATCGGACAGGTGACGACAGCAGCTTTACAGTCCGCTCCTTTGTGGTTGAAACCATTGCACTTGAAGCACCTAAGCACCTGCAGTCCATCGAAGACACGGCAACGCTTCCAGCCGCAGTTCACCTTTCCTGCATCCAACACCTTAAAGTACGTGTCTGCATCCAATTCGACTATTGCGTTGTTGTTGTCGTAGTTCCACTTTTCGTTGCGGTAGCTTCTGCATAGTTTGAAGTGTTTCAGTTGGGCAAATGAATCGTTGTGATCCACCAGAGTGTCGCGCAATTCATCTTCTTCCAGCTCCTCCGGCATGCCGATGATCTTGACGGTCGGTTTCAGAGAATCCCGCAGTCGTACGTCGTACCGCTCTCCAAGTTGCTTCTTGACGTTCTCCTGTAGTAACTGAACGGAAGCCTCATCTCTCAGTGATACCACAACTTCGCCATTTTTGTTGGTATACACCCGCTGAACGTTCAAATTTTTTGAGCTGACCTTTTTCTGTACCTCCGTGCGGGCATTCTCAACCTCCACTCCCTCCTTCGGTTTGATTACTACGACTGGGTTCGGCTTCTGGCTTTGTTTCTGCTTCTGCTCCTCTTCTGTTAACAAAATTCTATGCTGAGCAGTTCTCTAGGATTTCGGTCATTCGATTTTTTTTGTATTTTTTAATCCGACTGAAACTTTTTTGGTGCCTTCGGTATGCCCAAAGAAGCCATTTTGCATCATTAGTTTGTCCATATAATTTTCCATACAAATTCGGCAGCTGTCCATACAAAAATGATGTATGAAAATTCAAAAATCTGTATCTTTTGAAGGAATTTTTTGATCGATTTGGTGTCTTCGGCAAAGTTGTAGGTATGGATACGGACTACACTGGAAAAAATAATACACGGTAAAAAAATTAGGTGATTTTTTATTTAACTTTTATCACTAAAACTTGATTTACAAAAAACACTATTTTTAATTTTTTTATTTTTGATATGTTTTAGAAGGCATAAAATGCCAACTTTTCAGAAATTTCAGGTTGTGCAAAAATCACTGACCGAGTTATGAATTTTTAATCAATACTGATTTTTCAAAAATCGAAATTTTGGTCGTAAAATTTTTCAACTTCATTTTTCGATGTAAAATCAAATTTGCAATCAAAAAGTACTTTACTGAAATTTTGATAAAGTGCACCGTTTTCAAGTTATAGCCATATTTAAGTGACTTTTTGAAAATAGTCGCAGTTTTCATTTTTAAATTAGTGCACATGTTTGCCCAGTTTTGAAAAAATATTTTTGAAAAGCTGAGAAAATTCTCTATATTTTGCTTATTTGGACTTTGTTGATACGACCTTTAGTTGCTGAGATATTGCAATGCAAAGGTTTAAAAACAGGAAAATTGATGTTTTCTAAGTTTCACCCAAACAACCCACCATTTTCTATCGTCAATATCTCAGCAACTAATGGTCCGATTTTCAATGTTAATATATGAAACATTTGTGAAATTTTCCGATCTCTTCGAAAAAATATTTTGGAATTTTCAAATCAAGACTAACATTTCACAAAGGCCAAACATTCAATATTACGCCCTTTTAAAATGTTTGTCTTGATTTGAAAATTCAAAAATATTTTTTCGAAAAGATCGGAAAATTTCACAATTGTTTCATATATTAACATTGAAAATCGGACCATTAGTTGCTGAGATATTGACGATAGAAAATGGTGGGTTGTTTGGGTGAAACTTAGAAAACATCAATTTTCCTGTTTTTAAACCTTTGCATTGCAATATCTCAGCAACTAAAGGTCGTATCAACATAGTCCGAATAAGCAAAATATAGAGAATTTTCTCAGCTTTTCAAAAATATTTTTTTCAAAACTGGGCAAACATGTGCACTAATTTAAAAAAATGAAAAACTGCGACTATTTTCAAAAAGTCACTTAAATATGGCTATAACTTGAAAACGGTGCACTTTATCAAAATTTTAGTAAAGTACTTTTGATTGCAAATTTGATTTTACATCGAAAAATGAAGTTGAAAAATTTTACGACCAAAATTTCGATTTTTGAAAAATCAGTATTGATTAAAAATTCATAACTCGGTCAGTGATTTTTGCACAACCTGGAAATTTCTGAAAAGTTGGCATTTTATGTCTTCTAAAACATATCAAAAATAAAAAAATTAAAAATAGTATTTTTGTAAATCAAGTTTTAGTGATAAAGTTAAATAAAAAATCACCAAATTTTTTTACCGTGTATTATTTTTCCAGTGTAGTCCGTATCCATACCTACAACTTTGCCGAAGACACCAAATCGATCAAAAATTCCTTCAAAAGATACAGATTTTTGAATTTTCATACATCATTTTTGTATGGACAGCTGCCGAATTTGTATGGAAAATTATATGGACAAACTAATGATGCAAAATGGCTTCTTTGGGCATACCGAAGGCACCAAAAAAGTTTCAGCCGGATTAAAAAATACAAAAATTAAAATTGAAGAAAAAAGACCGATTTCGTAGAGAATTGCTCTGCTGCACTACCTTCGCAAAGCTCGGTTTTGGGGTTACGAACTCTGTCACCGTGTCTCCTTCGTCATCTGCTCTCATTTTCTTCGACTCGCTGTCCTCTGCCTCTTCTGCTTTCCTTTTCTTAGATTCCGACCGCGTCACCACACGATTTCGGGTTCCATCCTTGTTTCCACTCGTTGTTGAAGTTTTCCTGTCTCTCGCTATTTCCTCACGCACAACTTTTCTGACAGCCGATTCGAAGTTTTTCACAAAATCAATTACGCATGACAACTCATTAAGTTTCGCGACAACATCTGACAGAATTTTTTCCGTGTGCCCATCGTCACCGTAATCGTGCAAGGCATAACACGTATCGCACACAAATACAGCGTTAGGCAACTGAGCCAACAACTCAATACTTTCAGCCGTCGCGCGGGGCACGCAACCGATGTGTATCGACAATCTGCACTTGCCAAAACACTCAACACAATGGTCTGTCTCAGAAATAGGCTGAGAGCACTGCGCGCACGGATGGTTCGTCCCTCCACCCTTCCCTTCGCCCGTATCCATCACCGCGGCTATTGTACCGGGGAGATAAACAAGCACAGAACAAATGGGGAGCGGTACTTAGCTTCGGGTTTTGACTGATTTTGTCCCGTCGAAAATCCTTGGCTAATCAGCATCCAACGCCTGAACTCCAACGCCCACTTGCACAGAGCTGCTTTCCCGTCAAGTACTAAAATTTGTGGACTTCACTTCGAACGGTAACACACTTAAAAACGACACTTTATTGCTGGTCATTAAAAAGATGCAACTATCCAATTGACTACACTCAGGCTTCATGTGTTTCGTGTGTTTTGTAACATTGCAGGGAAAGAAGAACTCTTAACATTTAAAAAACAGGGTTGGATGTTTTACTTGTATGTGACTTTGGCAATGTTATATTTTGAGGGGTCAACTTTGACTGTGTTTTTTACAAACATTTGCTATATTTTAAGCAAAAAGAAATATGCAGTAATTTTTGTAGCATATGCTTAACGCATTTTTTTTACAATTTAAATGATAATAGTTACTTTTCATAGTTGAAAATGTGAAAAACAATAAAAAATCTAAAAAGTGTAAACATGAAAATATAAGACAGGCAAAATGTAATGATAGGAGGTGGTAGAATAGGCCAAATACTACCAAAAACAAACATTAAGTGAACAAGATAAATGCAAATTAAAATACTAAAAATTTAACAAGAAAAACGTAAAACAAGAGCCCTGGGCTTTGTTATAATGAGTGTCATAGGTTTGATGCTTGTTTGGCAAAGAGTATGATTTGATTCGATGTGGAATTAAAATCGAAGTGTTCAGTATATTGCTGAAGCTTCCATTTTTACACATGGACACCACTTCATGCTGCGAGAACCCACTTTGGCGCAGTCTCAGGGCTTAATCGATGGCCGGTAAGCTGTCATCGAGACAAGGAGGTTCTCCGATAGTGGAAATATCACATTTGTACAATGAACCGCTACATATGTGATTTTTCCCTATCTTAATGTGGGTGTCAGGTTAAGATGCGGGTTTTTTATTTTATTATTTTTTTTTATTTAGTTTTTTAAATTTAGTTTTTGTAGAATTTAGGATTTTTACTATAAATATCAACTTGTTATACTTTGCCTTTAGTTATTTAGGGACAAAATTAGTAACAGTGAATTTAGTAATTCTATCAGAATCGGTGATTTTCATTGAAGTAGCATAAAAACCATTATGATTTGTCAAAATTTTCGTAGAGTCTCGATCAATCAATAGTGAAATGATATCGGACTAAGTTCGTTGATCTGTTGAACTAACGGTTGTCGGATTATGATTGTATCGACCATTGTTGCGAATCGAGGATCTACTGGAATTATGACGATCAAATGGTCGTCTCTTTTTCAATTCACGACTTGTAAATGTGAACTGTTATTAATTTTTATTTGTTTTTTTTAAAGAAGCCAGACAGGTTTTACAAAAAAACGTTTTTTTTGCTATTAATTAAAATGTCGGGAATTTGAGATAAGCGTAGCTTTCGGATATGTTACTTTAAATCTTGTATTCAATTCAAGTTAGGTAGTTATCCGCAAATGAAAATTTGGACTTATATGAATAATTGAACATTTTGGACTTATGAATAACACACAACTGTGCATTTATTCTAGAGTCAGATCCATACAGCGTCATTGTTTATTTGGTCGAAGTGTACTAATTCATTGGCAGATCTGATTCTAGTTGTAATGTACGACAAGACTACTGACGGACGTGACAGGACGAGGGCCCAGTTTAGAGGTTTCGACATCAACGATGTGCGGCTGGATCACTCTCCCAAAAAAAAAAAAAAAAAAAAACAAGAAAAACGTAAAACAAGAGAAGTATAGTTTTCCGTCGAACAAAAGTTGCT